>NC_064565.1:102651088-102951088 GCF_937001465.1 Orcinus orca | reverse complement strand
TGACATGATTACTGTCCAGTAAGGGCTGTAGGGGGAGTGATATTTCAGCTTGATTGAAAGGCTTTGTGCACAAAGACATGGAAAGCACAGTTTCTTGCTCAATTCCTCTGTACACATCATGAAAACACATTCACAGACATGGTGAGCCTAGGACACGGCTGAGCCTAGGACACGGCATGTAGGTGAGACATACTCAGTCCTGATGTTGCCTTTCCACCTTTCACCTCTAGTAAACCCACTCATAGGAAGGATAACCCGCTTAGTCCTGGTGTCAACCTGGTTCTCCACCCCTCACAAACAAGAACCTGAGATACGAGATCTCATACCAGTAGTTGATTATTAGAAGTGATCCCCAGAGAATAGGAGAAAGGGATTGAAGAGTGAAACCAGGAAGGAAGGAAGGAAGGAAGGAAGGGAGGGAGGGAGGGAGGGAGGGAGGGGGAGAAGAGACAATACAAGGGCATATTCTTGAGCTGGGCACCACTGTGGAAACTGGGGGTCACTCTGTGTAGAACTCTAAGGAGTTGTCTACCCAAGGGACAGAAGAGGACAGCGTTAACCCACCAGCTCCTGTCCCCCACTGGCAAGGACCTCCCCATTGGACCCTGCCTTAGTCTGTTCAGGCTTCCATAGCAGAATGCTGACAGGGTAGCTTATAAACAACAGAAATTTATTTCTCGCAGTTCTGGAGGCTGGGAAGTCCAAGATCAAGGCTCCAGCAAACTCAGTGTCTGGCGAGGGCCAACTTCCTGGTTCATAGACAACTTTTTGTTGTGTCCTCCTATGGCCAAAGAGGCAAGGGATTTCTCTGGGGCCTCCTTTATAAGGGCACTAATCCCATTCCTGAGGGCTCCACCTCATGACCTCATCACCTCCCAAAGGCCCCACCTCCTAATACCATCACCTGGGGGGTTAGGATTTCAACATATGAATTTGGAAGGAGCACAAACATTCAGACCACAGCAGACAATAACTTGCTGCACTTCCAGGCAACATGTTCCAGCGTGCTGGCTGGGCTCCTTTGGCATCCCACATTTTCAAAGAAGCAAGTGAGGAATACACAGTATACCTGGGCAAGATCCTATGGGGCACACCTGCATGAAGCTGGTGCCACAGAAATACAAGGTGGGAAGAGAGGATGAGAGCCGGGGGCAGGAGAGGGGCCCAATACTGTTTTGCACATCTCAGTAGAAATGTAAGCCAACATGTTACTTCTCCCAAACACTTTTGCCTTTTTTGTTGATTATTGAGGTCAATATATCCATCAGCAATCAGGTCTTGAATGTACTGGGTTGGCCAAAAAGTTTGTTCGGGTTTTTCCATAACATTTTATGAAAAACCCGAACGGACTTTTTGGCCAATCCAATATTTAGCAGGTAATGGAGACCTCTCAGAGGCCCCAATATCAGGTTGCCCCTATTCTACCTTTGGGTGTAGATCTGATGTCAATATATCATCAAGATTCTGGGGTCATCAGGTTGAGAGGTGAGCCCCAAGAACCACCCAATCAAGGGCGGGAGATGACATCAGAGTCTCACCTGTGACGCACCACACATATGTGAGCAAATGAAGCCTGTAATTCAAGCCCACCATCCTCAGGTGGATAATGGTATGTTCTGGTACAAACTTCAGCTCCATCCTCCTCACATGTGACTCTGCTTGGCTTTGGAGAGCTAGCAGTCACAGACTCACCCCAGAAGAGCTCTAAAGCACGCCAAGGAGATGGGTCACTAGTAAAATATTTCAAGGTATGTCAAACGTCTTACAGAGTCAATATTAAATATAGTCTGATAACCAGGACAAAATTTTTCGGACCTCGTCTTCCATTCTCACTGACATTTCTGCTGATTCCTATCTGCTCACACCCCATTTATCCCAGTCATCCTCAAACTGGTCTCTCCAGCTACACTCTCTCCCAAATCAGCCCAGCCACAACAGGCTAATGAGTGTTTCAAAACGCCTTTTGGATTATGTCATTTCCAAGTTCAAATAAACCTGGCATTTCCTATTGCAGAGAAAGCAATAAAAATGCTTTCATTTGGCATTCAAGATCTTAACCTGACTTTCCAGGCTTATTTCCCTTAACTGCGCTACACGAACCCTATGGTTCAGCTGACAAGAGCTAACATACACACACATATGACTGACCACTCAGAGCCCAGCCCATCCTAAGTCATCACCATGTCCCTCGTCTCAGAGCCCACCTCAGGTCTTCATCCCTGAGATGGGTGTGAAGAGCCCTGTTCCTATAGCCCTTACTTCCTGTCCCAGCCTCGTGGCTCTAAACACTCATCTACGTAAATACCTGTCGACCACCTTTTCAGCATCCAATGGGAGAAACATGTAAACCAATAATTACAAAACCGTGTTATATTATGTTATAGAAGAGGGGTAGATGATTCCCAAGGCTGGGAAGAGAATGATCAGGGAAGAGAGAACTCCTGCTCCAAATCCTGAAAAAGAAGGAGGAATTTTCCAAGTAGACAAGGAGAGGGAGGACATCCAGGCAGAGGAGCCAATGAGCAAACAGACGAAGGCCTGAGGCAGCAAGGTGCATTTGGGGAGCTCCAGGAGGGAACCATTGAGAGGTGAGCTCAAAGGTAAGGGAGAGGGAGGCCATGTGAGCCTTGGCCTTCTGATTAGGAGTCTGGTCTCTATTCTGCAAGCAGTGGAACCACTGCTGGGTCACAGGGGAGGGCTACAAGCGGATTTGCATTTTAGAAATCTTATCCTTGCAATATGGATGACGAACATGGGGACAGAGAAAGCCGAGCAGGGAAGAAGTTATCGGGATGACTCACATGAGAGACAAGAGACTGAACCAGAACAATGGCTGTCAGAACAGAGAGGAGTGAATGCCTTTGACACTGTTAAGGGCTGGTTAGATTTTATAGTACACCTAGATGACTTGGACAACTTATCAAGTATATTAATGGGTTAACCAGTGTTTTGCAGTTAGGATTAGAGACCTAACTCTATGGTAACCCTGTGTCCATGGGAAAATACACGGCCTTCTAAACAACTCCTTTACAAATGAACGTTTGGACCCAGCCCATTCTCAGAGAAGGTACTGTTTGCATACATCAGATTACTGTCCTCTATGCCAACAAAACACACATTTCTTCCAACAAACACTTTTGTTTATTGGCATCATGATTAGCACATCTTAATGTCATGAAACACAGCTGGATTTTCAACTTTGTTTTTTAGCAAATATAATTTTATTAATTGATTTATTTCTGACTGCTCTAGTAAAAAAAATGAAATCAAATCCTTCCTAATCACCTTTGACAGACTGCGAAACATGAGAAGTGACCAGAAGAGGAGAAGGTAGTGGTAGGGAAGAGTTTCCCTGATGGGAAACAGAAGAAGGGAGTCAGCCATTTCTCCGATTAGCATTAAACTTTTTGGAGAGATCAGGGAGGAAGCAGGACATCCTCAGATGCAACACAAAAGGAAAAAATGCTCAGAGTATAAGCTCTGTGAGTGTAAAGATCCCGCTTACCAGTGTACCCTCCAGTGCTTAGCACATTGTAGGTATGCAATAAATATTTGCTGGGAGGCAGGGAAGGAAGGAGGAAGGAAGAGTTCACCATTGTCAAGGAAGAGCATGTGGGAACTCAGTGACTCTGTCCCATGGCAGATTACTTCTGTCCACTCATCACCCTGCCCTGGATCAGGGAGGAGAACAAGGCACAGGAAGGGAGACAAAGGATTGAAGAAGCTGAAAGTGCATCCAAGTGTCCTTACTCAGTCCTGCCTAAAGGATTCACCAGTCACTCGATGGGTTACACAGTTCTGCTTCGGAACAGGTAAGTCTTTTGCAAGCATTACCTTGCTGTCCCCGCTGCCTGGAATGATCTCCCCCAAGGTCACAACTCAAATCTCACCACTTAGAACGACTTTGACCAGCCCTCTATGTACAGTCGACCTCCAGGCACCACCACTTCTCCCCATTTTATTCTTTTTACAGGGCTGATCGCTTCCCCAAGTTATCTTGTTTATTTATGTGCTTACTTGTTTATAGTCTATTGCTTCCCAGTAAAATGTAGGTTCCAAGAGAGCAAAGGTTATGTTTGCAGACGTCGTCACTATATCTTCCAGCCAACAAGAGTTCCTGGCACATAATTTGCTCTCAGTGAATATTCTGCTGAATGAATACCAAATTAAAGAGATGAGGACACAGAGTAATAAGAATGGATCTAAAAAGTATAATGTTTCTTGAAAAAAAACACAAGAAACAGAATGAGATCTATAACAAAATTCCATTTATATAGATTAGAAATATAGGCATAGAAGGCATTAATGACTTTTGCACAGCATTAAAATCATTGACTATGTTGAGGAAGGCAAGGGATTTAGACACTGGAATAAAAGGAACTACATTCATACATGCAAGCAAACAAGAAAGAAGCCACCATGGACCAATTATAATCACAGCCATGAACTAAGATATAGGGGGAAAAAAAGAGGGGAAATTAGAGGTACCTAATATCAGACCCACAATGGGTTATTATTTTTCACTGATAGATATAAATATCGATGCAATACATCATATTACTACTGTCTAGTAAATTGTGTATTCTCTGATATGGATTCAGATCTTCTCCACTGACCTTTTGGTTGTTGTGATAAAGCCCCCCCTTAGAGTACTGTAAAGGAGAGAGATACAAAGTGCTTGGACCAGCTGGGCACTGCAGTCAAGATTCTGGTGCCCAGGGAAGCTGCTCTCCTTCGAGATGAGCAGAGTCCTCCCTGGGTGGTGACACACATACTCGAGTTCCCATCCTTGCCTCTGAGCCTCAGGAACTTCCTCACGCCCCCTTTCCTTTACTTATCAAACTCTTTCAAGCGGTGTGCTTATGTGATTCCAAAACCGAGCATGAAATCGAAAGGGTTCCGCAGGGTTCCACGTGATACACACGAGGGGGCAGAGGAGAGCTGACGATTAGGCAGGGTGGACAAGTCCCCAGAAGCCACAGCTGGCTGTAGACACAAATAACCCCCAACACTCGAAGAATGTTAGCACCTGATGAAATTTTAGCAACTGAGGCAGACCCTGCTCCCTCCTAGGCCCTACAGTCCCGGAGAGCCCCGTGTTCACACCGAGTAAGTGACAGAGCCACGCAGGACTGTGCTCCCCTGACTTCCTTCCCAGTGCTCTTTCCAGGGCCTGCGGTGGGCACTATGTCTTCACCCAGTCCAACGGCTGATGTGCATGAAGGAGGAGGACCAGCTCATTGGCATCGGGACGTGGAACTGGGTTTGCCTCAGCTGCCCCCCAAAACTGGAAGGTGTGTGCTATACCTTTGAAATGTACTCATTTATTTCACCCCAAACCTTCTGGTGGTGTTTTTTTTTTTACCTACTGTCTAAAGTTCTGAGCCTTCAATATTCTTACTAGTAATAGACACTGGCTAATGTCCAATGGCTCTCAAAATGTATTTCTTGGTTCTACACTTTTATTCTGACAGCTTTGACCACAGGTAAATATATATACGCATATATATAAAAGCATATACATTCACATTTCCACATGTATAAACAGTGCAATCAGGACCGCTTTTTACAGTAATCATTGCCCCATGTTCTCAACCATTCCTTATTGCTTCTGATGAAGAAAAAAAGGAAAAAAAAAACCGGAAACTCTGCTCTTAAGATAACTTACTGGTGACCCCTGGTAAATGACAGCCAAGCAAAACTTCAAGGAACTTGTTACTTAGAGCTTGAATTTCAAGCAAACATCTTCCTGCATTTCTAATGAAAAACGGATCCTTTCCCCTGCTTTTGAAGTGCTCTTTGGGAATTGTTTGAGTGTTCTCTGCAATCTTTTATACCTAGCCTAAGGACTCTGACAAACGCTCTCTTTCCCTTCAAAGGCTGGTTAACTATGTGATGAATACACCTGTCACTTCCAATTCTAACCTGACTTTCTGTTGTGATGGCTGTAGAATTTGGTATCTATGGTAACTTTTCAGTGGCTCAACATCGATTAAAAAATGATTGGCTTATCAGGGTTCCTTGGTTGACTGATGGAAATAATCAGTTGCTCAAAATAATCATGACAGATAGTCTCTTAATTAGCTAGTATTTGCAAGATTCAGAAATTTTAGATTTCATTACTTTTTTATTATTATTATTTCCACACAAAAGTAACTGAAATTTAATTCTCCTGAAAGAGTTACAAGTTAATTTGGACTGTCTCGATGAAGGAAGCTTGATTCAATCACGTATCTTATTTAGAAGTCAAAAGGCACATTTTGTCTGGTCTAGAAAATCCACTCCTTGATTTTTCGCTATCCCAAGGTCAGAGACTAATGTATGGATTAAAAAGTCAAGTTCAGTACTAAAAAACTTCTTAGAGAATTTGCAAATTAATTATGCAGCTTGTCACTCTAATGCCTCTGCAAGGATGTAGAAGCAGGAAAGACAATATTGCAGGGGAGAAACGCTAACTGAGCCTGACCTTCCCACCGAAATTTAAATGCCTTATTTTTTAATGGACCACTTTAAATTGATGTCTTCAAAAGTGTAGCAATGTACCAAAGATTACATACAAATAATTTCAGGTAGCCCACAAACTTTTCTCAATAGCCAGATATTTATTTAATGTGAAATTGCTGTTATTCAACCATTTTGTACCTGAAAAATACAAAGGTGGCAATTTCATATGGTTTAAGCTATTATCTTTTTTTTTTTTTTAATAACTGTATTAGTTTCCTTGGGTTGCCATAGCAAAATACCACAAACTGGCTGGCTTAAAGTAACAAAAACATATTGTCTCACAGTTCTGGATTCTAGAAATTCGAAATGCATGAGCAGGCCATGAACCCCCTGAAACCCTAGGGGAAGCCTTTGTTTCTTCCTAGCTTCTGATGTTTGCTGGCGATCTTCCGCATTCCTTGGCTTGCAGCTGTCCTTGACATCCCTTGGTGCTTCCTAGTGTCCCCATCTTCACATGGCCATCTTCTTAGAAGGACAAAGCCATACTGGATTAGTGACCCACCCCACACCAGTATCACCTCATCTTAACTAATTACATCTACAGTGACCCTATTTCTAAATAAGGCCACATTCTGAGGGACTAGGGGTTAGGACTTTAACATGTGAATTTTGGAGAGACACAATTCAACCCATAACAAGAACCAACACATTAAGTCTGTGATTTCAAAGATAAGATTGCTTAGGAGGAGGCTAAAATAAGTAATTTGTTTAAGTTGAGTTAAAGAAAATTAACAAGACTGGTAGGCGAACATTGCAAAGTTCTAAGCACCGTACAGCGAATGACTGAAATTGGAAGGGAGGTTGATTATAAAACTGGCCACAAATTCTTTCCCTCCCTCTTGCCACATCCCTATAGAGTGCGTCCCATCAAGAGGCAGAGTCTGTTTCTCCACCCCTTGGATCTGGCTGGCCTTGGGCTTTGCTTTGGCCAATGCGATATTAGCCAGTAGGCCATAAGCAGAAGCTTGAAAAGTGCACGCTCACGGGGGCTCGCCCTCTTGTCCGGGCCACCCTGCTAAAAGATGAGACACCCCATGGAGTAGAACAAGACAACCAGCCCCTAAGCTGACCAGCTGCCGATGGCAGGCATGTGACTTGAGCCCCAGACCAAGCTGGTCAATCCCCATGCCTAGATCAACAGAACCATCCAGCTGAGCCCAGCCCGAATTGCAAACATGCAGAATTGTGAGCTAGAAACTGAAATGGTTGCTATTTAAAACTACCACTTAAACGTTCTCATCAAATTTCTATTTATCTTGACTGGTGATTACAATAGTTTCCCAAATGTTCTGTTTTTTATTTTCATCAGAGTTGCTCTTAGTTGGTTCGGGGCTGAAACAAACACTGAGATAATCTGGAAGAGGGTAGGAGGGCTGGACAGGAAAGGTAACTTGCAGCATTCCAGTTTGAAGTTCATTGACTTTCCTCCCCTTCTTTCATCAGCCTGTGTATTCAACCAAAAATAACCTCAGCAGCAGAGAGAAAGGAACGAGACTGAAGAAGAGCCCGGCACATGAATCAGGTTCCCACCACGTCCCCTGTCTTCCTTCCTGCAGGACACTTTCTGCTCAGCTGGTTTCAGACAGTCAAAGAAGAGGTTTCTATCAACTGTAACAGCCATTATTGGTGACCTAACTGTGGGGCTTTAGGATCATTCTTTCCAGTATCCTCCCTGGACGGAATGCTGTTTGAGACCAACTCTGAACAGCATCATGGAAAGAGAATTATACTCTAAACCATGACTGCTGGGATTTTTTTCCCAAAGGAATCCACATCTACTTGTATTTCCCCCCCATTCTTTTTTCTCATTGCAGTCAGAATAATCTTTCCAAAACACAAAGCTGACCCGTTTTAAAACCTTCCACTGCTTTTCATTACTTTTGGAGTAACAACCAGATTCCCTAATATGGCTTTATGGCTATATGAGTCTGCTTGGGATGCCATAAGAAGATACTACAGACTGGGTGGCATAAACAAAAGAAATTTATTTTCTCACAGTTCTGGAGGCTGGATGTCTAAGATCAAGGTGACAACAAGGTCATTTTCACCTCGCCTTGCAGACAACTGATCTCTCCATGTGTCCTCACATGGCCTTTCCTCTGTGAAAGTGCATCCCTGGTATCTCTCTCTCTTCTTATAAGGACACCAGTTGTATTGGACCAGGGCCCCACCTTTATGACCTCATTTAATCTTAGTTATCTCCTTAAAGGCACTATTTCCAAATATTGTCACATTGGGGTTTAGGGCTTCTAATATAAATTTGGGGGGAACAATGGTCTTGCTTGGCCTGTTCTCTGCTCACCTCTCCAGAAGCGTCACACGCCACTAACTTACCTCTACCCTCCAGCCACTCTGGTTTTCTCCATGATTAGACTGCACCAGTCTCTCAGCAGTTGTGATTTTATTTTTAGCTAGGTGATGTCTTGCCCTCCTAAGGATGTAAGCTCCAAGACAGCAGGGAAGAATTGTGTCTGGTTCTGCTCAGTGCTTGGCATAAAGTAGACACTCAATAATTTTGCAGAATGAATCAAAAGTTTAGCAAAGGCCCTAAGAGTTATGGTAACCACACAGGTCAATGTGACTTGCAGATATGGAAATGATTCCTACCTATTCATGTGTTCACACCATAAACCCTTATTCAGCAACTACTGTGCGCTAGATCCTAAGAACACAGAGAATAATAAGATAGGCAGGTGTCAAGCCAACCCCTTTGCAGGCAGAGTTCTCTAACTGAACCATATTCCCTGTTCCCATCATATTCAATCTTCAACCTACTTTGGCCCGAGCATGAACAGCCACCGAGATTTTTTCCAACGATGTGATACTTACGTAGCATCACTGTTTACATTCATTGCACACACATTATTTGAAAACTGTAATGTTCGAAACAAAAATCATTCTACATCATTAAAAGTTTAAAAGGAGAATGTCATGCTTTCAGAGACGTATCCTGCTTAGGGTCCCAGGGAAATGACTCAATAAATTCTTTATGGTTTTATGGGTGGCTAAAGAGAGAAGTTTCAGATAAGGATTCTAAGATATATAAATAATTGACAGATACATACTAATTTTAAAAACCATTCCCTAGGACTAGTATGACTATTAGACGAATCACATGTTTTTTCATAACGTCTTAATATAAACTGAATTAAGAGGACGTAGAAGGAAAGCACGAATATCATATACATACCAATGCTTCTAAAAGTCCTGAAAAACCTAGTAAATTTAATTAGAGCCAGGACTTAGGAGATTTTACTGGCCCAAAAACTTGACTTTGTAAATTCCTTTAAGTCTGAAAATTATAGCTATCAAATGAAGTTTGCCCAAGATCTGCTCTCTGTTAGGTGCTTGACAAACTCTCCCAATCACCACACAGAGTAGACATCATCACTCCCATTTCCCAGAAGGGAACATTTCAGATCAGGACACTTAGAAACACAATTAATAAGCAGCAAAGCTGGGGCTCAAACTCCAGCCAGTCTGATCTCAGAGTCCATGCCCTTTGCATTCTCCCAGGCTGCCTCAAAGCTGTCAAGAATAGTTTTGGCTGACTCCCTTTGTGGAAAATCTGAGGTAAAAATAAGTAAATTAAATAAATTAAAGTAGGTTTTGGTCTCTATTTTGAGACTGGGAATATGATTTCCTAAATGTCTTCTGGAGCTCAGGAGACAGAAAAGAAAAGTCCTAAGGCCTTTCATGCATCTCCATGAAGCAATCGAATTTCCCGTTAGAGCATTTTTAGCTTAGACGGGGAGTGACACAAATACAGCCACACGCAAGGCCAGACGTTTTCACCCAGGAGAGTGGGGACTGAGCCCTCTTTGATGTGCGGTCAGGAAGGGTGAGGAAACATTGCAGATCTTTCCCCAGCCTGCGATCTCCACCAGACGAGAGCCATTCCTCATAGTCAAGCTGTTTCCCCCAGGAATCCTCTTTTAAAATGCATAGGACCCTAGCAGGTATTAATTAGAGCATGAATACCTTGGCTTATCTGGTTTACTCAAGAGCAGTGAGGCAATCACCTCCCATCCTTAAAGGAATTAAACCAAGACAAGCAAGTTCAGAGTGTGGAACACCTTCCCAGAGAAGGGAGCAGAAGAGTAACTGGCCTTCTCCCCCTTCTTTTACAAAGTTGTCAAGGGCCAGCCCTAGCTACAATGAAGTAAATCAGCCTCATTTCGCTCCCAGGAAGAGCTCCATGTCTTGATGTTCCCATCTGTAAAATGGGGATAAAGATAAAAACTATCTCCTAGGGTGCCTTTGAGGTGAAATGATTCAAGCAAGCACCAGATACTATTCTGAGCACTAATCAGAGTGTTCAAAACCTGCCAAGCACACAAGGATGGTTCTATGTGTGTAAGTGTTTGAGCCTCTGCAGACCTCAGTGTTCTCATTTGTGAATTAAAAGTAACAATGCTCTCCACTGCAGGTGCCTGGCTTTCCTTGATGCATCCACAAATCTTTATTGAGTGCCTACCCTGTGACAGGACACAATGGTGACTATAAATGTACCCACTTCCGACCCTCACTGAGCTTATACTTTAGATGGAGAGATAGGCTTTATCAACAGTCAGCCACAGTCAGTGACAATCACCACAGAAACATTTAACTACAGTTGTTACAAGTGCCTTGAAGGGAAAAGTACTGGACTGGAGGGATCTCAGGAAGATCTTTCTGAGGAAGTGATGTTCAAATTGACTTAACGATGAGCGGGTTGGGCAGAGGAATTGGGGAGAGAGTGCTCCAGGCAGAGGGAGCCCCGTGGGTGAAGCGGAATAAGATAAGTCTTGGGACAGCTACAGCTTTGCTGCTTCTGAGACCACGCAAGTGTTGGCCTCTGCCATGGACAGAGGCAACTGTGGCCAACTCATGGGAGGCCAACAGTCTTGGGTCACCACCCCCTTTTGGCCACAGCAAGAGGCCACGTGGCTTGTGGATGCAGCAGTAGAGAGCCTGCCAAGTGTCCTCAGGAACATCTGTTCTTGATGGCCTTAATCCAGCCCCTGCACATTCCTAAAAAGAGCACCAGCACCTCGGGGACAAACCCTCTCATCTTCCCTTCCCTTTTTCTACCCTGACCCTCTGCTCTTCCTTATTCCTTCTTTAGGTTCTTCTCTTATCATAGTAGATCAATGAAAATAGCAAATTCTCTTATCATAGTAGATCAATGCAAATAACGAATTTTAAGATTTTTTTTTTGGTCAGATTGGCAGAAGTTTAAAAAACTAATACTATAAAATGCTGGAGGGGGATGCCAGGAAACGCAATGCCATCGTTCAGTTAGGGAGCGTGTAACTTAGGGATGCCTTTTTGAAAAACAACTTGGCAGCACCTATAAACGTTGTAAGCACACATGCCTTTGGACTGAGCAATTCCACTTCTGGGAATCATGCTTTAAAAAATACTTGCTCGTATGCACAAAAGGAGGATGTTAAACGTTGTGTATAGCTATTTATCATGGATAATAGTGAAAAACTGGAAACAAATGTTCATCAGTTAGGAAGCAATGTAAATTAAGTTACCATAGATCCATACTCCGGAATACTATGAAGCCAGTAAAAGAAAGAATTAAACCCTAATGATTTCCAAGACGTGTTGTTATGTGAAAAGAGCAAGTTGCAGAACAGTTAGAATACTGTATACCCAACGATATTTTTAAAGAAAGGTGTATGTGGAAGTGTGTAAGCATGTAAATACAGAGAAAGGAAACACAAGAGAGCATCACACTACTGGCAGAGGACATCTCTAGGGAGATAAGTGGTGATTATACATGGGGGTGAGAGGCAAGTGTTCATGGTCTCCTAGAAGAGTCATGGTCAAGTTCATGGTCTCCTTCTATGAGGTCCCTAGAAGAGTCAAATTCATAGGGACAGAAAGTAGACAGTGCTTACCAAGGGCTGCAGGGAGGAGGGGATGGGGAGTGAATGTTTAATGGGTACAGAGTTTCTGCCTGGGAGGATGAAGAAGTTCTAGAGCTGGATGGTGGTGATGGCTGCAGAACAATGAGAATGTACTTAACGCCACAGAACTGCATACTTAAAAATGGTTAAAATGGAAATTTTATGTTGTGTATATTTTGCCACAATTTTTAAAAATTGATTAATATGAATATTTCCATCAGGATTCATTTCCAGTGTGGAACATCTGAAGACTCTTGTTTGTAGGAATGGAAGTTAATGTCAGGAGGTCACCAAGGGAGGAACATGTCGACCTCCCACTTATCAGACTCCATCACAGGAATTTTAACAAGGTATTTACAGGCCGAGCTTCAGTCCAAGCTCCCAACCTCAAGATCCTTTGAAATGGACTTCTTAAATGACCCAGCCTTCTAAACTCCCGACGTCCAATGGTGTGACTGAGGGACAGACTCATAACTGTCATTTAAGAAAAGAAACAAAAAATAAAGGAAAGAAAGGCCACAATGGTTTAGCTCAGTTCTTAAATGCTCCTCCTCGGAACCTGTAGCCAAGTGAGCGCTCCAGCCTTTTTATAGTATGTGTTCACATTTACAGCGGCCGCTTCTCTATCTGAGCCGGCTTCTTGAAGACAAAGCCTCCAGTGACATCAAGTCATGAGGTGCAAATAAGACTAGAGTTAAACTACCTTGTGCCCAAACACATCACATTTGGCATCTGCACATCATTACTGAAGCCCACTGAACAAAGCAGAGGGACCACATTGATTACATCCAGCCAGACCACTTTGCGGAGGAACCAAATAAACACAAACAAACCCAAGTCGCGTAACGTTTCACTGCGCCTCTATAGGCATCTGTCAGAATAAAAGAGAGGAGATGTTTATGCTGGGACAGGAAGTCCAGGTCAAAGGTGGAGGGAGAAAGGCTCCAGTACTTAAGAAGAACCCAGGGCAGGAAAGCAAATGTCATTGATAGAAAGTCCATCATGGCCACAGGTAACCAAATATTCTCAGCCTTTGATTTTTACAGGCCGGTGATTTACGAATCATGACAAAACAGAAGGGACATACCTTGAGTTAATGCCCATTTAGATGAGGGGATAAAACCCTGGTGTTTACTCTCAGGGCTGTTAATATCTCAAATGAATACTAATCAGAGATATTTATTGAAAACGAGAATGATGCCATTTTCCGCCGTATCTCGTGTCATCTGAGCGACCTTGTACTTGAGAACCGCAAGGCAGGAATGTATTCAGCCTCCAGGAAATTGTGAAAGTCTAAATTAGCAAACTTGAGCTACCCGAGCACCCTTGAAAAATATAGAAGTAAACACTGAGGAAGAAGCAAAGAATAACATTTGGCTAGAAAAGCGGACACAGGCCACACTCTCTTAAAAGCCTGATATTGCTTTCCCAATACAAAAGAGAAGAATGAAAACTGCATTTCCCAGTGAAACTACAGGTTGACATTGACCATGGGGCTGACCTCCCCTCAGAACCAGTCGAACGTGACAGCAGAATCACAGTACTTAGAGTTGGAGGGGCCTTAGCGTGTCACCTCCCTGCCTCCCGGTCACTGGAAAAATGCCCTCCAGCCCTCCAGAGGCCGGGAGCTCACTCTCTCCCATCAAGGGGCCCCACCCCAAGAGCTGAGATGAAATTGCCCTCCTTAGAGGTGCAGCCACCACCCCCAGTCCTGCGTGTTGCAATGAACCAGGACCAAAGGCTCCCCCCTGTGCTGCTACTGCTTTCCTGAACAGCTCTCACTGTTCCTTCTCAAATCTCCTCCAGGTAAAGTATCATCAGGTCCTTGGATGAAGTGATTTTTCTAAGCACTAGACCCCTGCCCCTGATATCCTGGTCAATATTTCCACCCTTTTTCAGCCCAAGAGTTTCTTTGAAGCACAAACTTGAAAAAGCAAATGCCTCGCACACCCCTTTAATACCACTCTAAGCTGTTAATGATCAATTACCCTTGGGATGTGGGAGAGCAGAGCCCCTACGCAGACTTTGCAGAGAAAGATTAAAGCAGAGAAGGAGACAATAATAAGGCATTGGGCCAGTAGGGAGAAAGAGTGAGAACAAACACAAAGCAAAGAAGAGGGAGGAATGACAAGAACTATCTTAGCCTCCATCACAATTTTACCCAAGGTGGATATGGTACACGGATGTGCACACGCACACACACATACACATACACACACCCCCCACACTCATTAAGTAGCCCTGACAGGCAGCCAAATAGCTCAGTGTACCACCCGACCTGATGTCATCCCGCTGACCATTAATGGATCCTGCATCTTCCCCACTGTAACAACTTAATCACTTACCCATCATCTTGTCTCCATATGGACTTAGAGACAGTGTTTGGGTAAAGAGCTTCAACCGCTTTACAAGCCGCCCAATAAAGATAAGTGGAAGTATCAAAATTCTCCACGAACTAAAACCTCACACTGCCAAGGTTCCTCACACATAATACTTTCTGAGGGCGATCAGGAGCCAGATGGAATAACCTAATAAAAGTTAAAACCAGGGGCAGGCAGAGCTATAATGCATGTGGTCAAATGAGCATTTCTGATATGGAAATTTCCTTTGCAGAACTGAATAGGTTCTCTAGGCATTTTCCAGACTTGGATTTCTCTAGATGATTTTTCAATTCCAGCTCTCCATCATCACCCCACTCCCTAACTCCCAAATCTGTCCTATAACTTATGAAATCAGGTAGTTTTTTCCAAGTCTTTTTGTATTAAGGTTATTAGGAAAGAGTAAAACCCTCTTCAGACCGCAAATGTCAAAACTCAATCATTTATTTACCTTGGTCTAATATAATTAAGATAGGAACCGTTTTTTCCCTTGCATGATGATGAGTCCTTTAAAGATCAGACCACTTCAACTCATTTTCTTACGCTGCACCAGGGAGCACAACGCCCCCTGCTCAAGCAAGCGGAGATAAAAAAATAAAAGGAGGGGTATTAAAAAGGGGGGTAGAAGGAAGTGAGATATCATTACTCAGTCAGAAAAAATCGTGGATGTGTTTCAGTTGCCTATCAGCTTTACAAAGCACTTTCACTCAGTGACCTTGAGTCTCACACATGCTGCAAGGCAAGCAGAGAAGTAGTCATTGGCCCCATTTTATGCACAAGAAAACTGAAGATCAGAGAAGTTAAGGAATTTGTTCCGTGTCCTAATGACTCACAGACCCAAATATGTAGCCCAGCCTGCATTTGGGTCCCACCTGTCACTCTTCTGAAGAGCTACTAGAAGACCTGCCTGGCTCTGGCTTTCTTGCAAAACTGGAGATCCTGAACGGTTCTCCCGGCTGTGCCCTTCTCCTGCCTTTGGATCCCTTGCCTACCCAATGTCAACCCAACGCCATCAACACCTATCAAGAGCATCTGATTACGCCCTCCCACCCACCTCTCCAGCCAGCCCGCAGGTGGTCAAGTATTCTGATAAATTAACTCCCACTAAAGCATTCTCCTCGGAACCCAAGGAGATTAAGCACCCTGCCAAGGTCCACAGTTAGTTAGTTGTAGCACCAGGATTTGAACCCCAAACAGGGTATAATCCAGGCTTTATCACAGGCATGGTGAAGTAAACACTCCCAGAAATCCGTGATGACAACACTTGGGAAGTTACGTTCTCTGCATACATCATACTAGAGTTGAGAGTTACGAGCAGTAAAAAAGACTCATGAACTTTATAATTATGCTAAGCATGGGTGTCAGGAGGCAAGATTGTAACGATTCACCCTACAGAAGCAGTTTTGCACTTGGAGTGGTCCCTGTCACAGGGGATGAGGACCTCCTTTCCAATTGCCACCAGGTTCCACAGACCTCCAGGTTCTGTCTTTGCCCAGAACAGATCTCAGAACCTCTGTGTGAACCCAGTGGCTGACCCACCCCGCTTCCCACACCTACTACCCTGCCTCTCAGATGATGGATTAAACCTGAAGCCTGTTCATTCCCAGCAGGAACAGTTCCGGCATGCCCCCAGACCGTTTCTGACCAAATCCTTCAAAAATATGCGTCTAAGGGAAATTAAACTTCACCTGATACTTATAGCTATACCCTCAACAAAATAGAATATTCTAGATTATCCTATGAAAGCCTCTGATCCAGGTTAACATTTTATTAAACACAGATACATGTCAAGCCCTGGTGCATAGGTACAACTGAAGACAATGATGATGATGCCAATCACCACTTACCGGGCTTGGACTCCACTCCACACGCTGTGGCAGTTCCGCATTAACATGATCTTATTTACTGCTCATTAACCCAGAGGTATATATTATTATTATTCCCATAGCAGGTGAGAAGACCAGGGCCTACACACTGATTAAGAAATTTGCCCATGGTTAAATACGCATCCAGCCAGGACTCAACTCCTGTTTGAAACGTCCTGGACTCTTAATTGCAGTATTATTAAAACAGGCCTAGGCAATGAGAAAAACTCAAAAGTTTGAGATTTCCTGGAACGAAACGCAAATATGCAAGTGCTTATTTCAAACTCCAAGCCTACACCATGAGGCTGGATCCTGGCAAATAAACAGACACTACACACAAGCTCCTTCTCAAAGTACCAGTTTCTGTTCTGGGGCCAACTCTAAATACCATATAACCAGACTTTCTCTGTGTATTTTTGGAACTTACTCAGGCATAACAGGAATGAAAACACTCATCCACTGTAGGGGGAAATGGAGATGAAGTGTGGAAGAAACGCTCAGCAAGCAATGCTGCTGTGAAAAAAGAGGAAGGAGAGCTGAGACCCTCCTCCCTTGTTTTGGGTGGAGTGGAACCCATCCCATCTGACTTGGCCATTGCCCTGGGGTCCTTCCTTAGCTTTCTTGCCCAGCCTTTCTTAATCCTTTTCTGTCTGCCTGTCTTCTTTCCCCTATGCTCTTTTCCCTCTGACCACCATAATTAATGGACTGGAAGGAGACATACATAGAAAGGTACCCAGGGGAGTGAGAATAAAATGCACAAGATCAGGTTATGCTGCATCTCATTCCTTTGCTCCTCCAGTGAAAGACTCTGCTAATAAAATAACAGGGCAGGGCTTCCCTGGTGGCGCAGTGGTTGAGAGTCCGCCTGCCAATGCAGGGGACACGGGTTCGTGCCCCGGTCCGGGAAGATCCCACATGCCGCGGAGCAGCTGGGCCCATAAGCCATGGCCGCTGAGCCTGCGTGTCCGGAGCCTGCGCTCCACAACGGGAGAGGCCACAACAGTGAGAGGCCCACGTACCGCAAAAATAAATAAATAAAAAATAACAGGGCAGTAGGAAGGGACAGAAAATCCATTGGCCTAGGAATGAGTAGCTCTGGATTCTAATCCTGACCAAGCAGGTGTGTGAGCTAGAGCCTCTATTTCTTTGACTACAAAATGGGAGACAACAAAACCATCTTTCAAGTTCCTTCTCATTTTTGAACCCTTGAGGTTCTGCAGCTGGAAACAGTATTACAAAATAATTAGTATTATAAAATAATAATAATAATATTACAAAATAATTGGTCCACTCTCTGATGAAGTGGCTCTTAGGTGAGACCCACAGACTCTTGGCTACCCTCCTCCATCTAATTACTGATCTGGTTATTATTTACTGACAGATCATTGTAAAATCAACAGAGATAATCTAGACCTTCCAAAGTGGATATTTTCTTCTCTTGATAGCCTACTTATAAAACAAATCCAATAACTGCCTAACTTCTGCTTCGAGCAGCAGGGACATACCTAAAGATGACGATACTTTCTAATTTGAGAAGGGTTTCCAAGCAACAAGTGTGAATAATCTTTTCCAGTCCGTGTGCTTTGGCTTTACATTATTTCCACACTAATGTTGACTTTGTCAGACTTCTCAGGCAAAGAGACCCGTGAAGACAAATAAGTATAAAGTTTAAACGCTAGACGTTTATTTTCTTTTCAATCCATCTTCAAGGTGAACCCGTCCCTTCACAGGAAAGACAGGTCTTCTGGATTTTAAGGGCTTATCACCAGTCCTTGGGCAAAGTTACAATCTGTTAACAAAGGACTATTGTAATCAAAGGAATCTAACAGAAAGGTTTCCCTTGCCACTTGCCTGGGAAAGAAAATTTTTCTTTCCCTAACTACTTATTAAAGTTCTCATGTTTAAATCGGGGATATTTCAGTGACATCAGAATACAGACCAACCCTGAGCCTTTGTGCAAACTTAAATTACCTCTTGAAAATGTTCTGTTAACTTTCAATTTTCTTGTATTTTCCTTTATTTTTTTCATACCTTGCTACATTCTTTGAACTTCGTTGAAGGTAGCTATTTAGAATTTGCTAGATTAGACGGACTGAGCATTTCAGCTCTGTTGAGCACACGCATCTGATAAGTCTTTGATGCATATCTCTATCGGCTTGTGGTAAGGGCAAAAATTAAAGGCAGGTGGGAAAAGCAAGCTGAGCGCCTAAGAGGCAAATCTAGAACATGTTATAACATTATTGTCATTGGCTGGGGTCAGGGCTCTGCATCTTTCCCCCGCATCAGGAGTTGGGGTTTGTTTGGCGACACAGAGGGAGGCCCCTGATTGGATTCATATTGGGCTGACAGTGGGAGGAAAAAACCTCTGGAGCTGCTGCAAGGCAGGGAAAGAGTGGATCCTGGTGGCCAGACAGGAAAGCGGCAAAGGGAGGGGGCCGTGACTCAGGACTTCTGAAGGTGGTACCTTCTGGTTTATCTGCATGTATTAACAACCGGTGCCTTGAATAAATTAAAAAAAAAAATTGTACCTTTAGCAAAACTCATCATTCTTGGTGTGTAAATTAACATCCTACTTTGAAAGTCAGAATAATTGATTCCTTACTATTTAGGAGATATTCCTAAAGTTGGATTCCAAGACTGGAAGGTGATTTAGAAATTCCAACCGTGATAAAAATCAGAGGTTTATATCACAATGGCAACTCCTTGCTCTGCTCTTGTGTTTGTCCTCTTCCTCCTTATCCTTTCCTGGAACTGAGTGGTTGGAGAAAAGAAAAAAGGAAAAAAAAGATGCAGAGAAAGGGAGGGTAGGCAGGTTTAGAGAGCCACCTTTTTCCCTCCTTGCTGTCACCAAAACCAAGAGGCATCAGCAGCTGGACTGGCTACCTTGAATCTTCTATCCTCTGTGTATGAAATTCCCCTCATTTTATCCTTGAAATGTATCCATATTTCCTTGTCAACAGAGTTACCACTCAAACAAAACATTGTAAACGCTCAAACAGGCTCAATCCAGGCTCTGAGACTACAGACACACCTTGGGGAGAAAAGTTTGCGTTCTCTGCCAAAGGTACCGTGCTTTGACATACCAGAAAAGGATAAGGGGAATTTGTTTCACACCCTCATGCCTGCACTGTTTGTGCACAAACTTTTGGTAGGCACCTGAAAAATAAACCAGAGGGTATGTGTCGGCACCCTGAGCAAGTGCTCTGCTAGCTTTCTGGGGGCAAATAACCTCTTATTTGCTGAGTCATTCCTATAAAGCCTTTTCTAGGAGGCATTGGCCAACACCCCCAGAGTACTGGAGGCTGCCCAGGAGATGGGGCATTGAGAACAGCCCAGGACACAGTCATGGGAGACTTGGGCTTCATGGGGCACTTGGCTGTGAGCTCCATGATGCCACTAAGTACCCTCTAATGCCCAGAAACTTGCCATGGACTCCTCTCTGTGGTGTGAATGCCAAGCAGAGAGCCCCTGTGTGCCATCCTGGAGACAGCTCGAGCTCCCTCCAGCTCCAGGCTCCACGCTCTGGACTCCGTTTTCACGTTACACTTGGTTGTCGCTGCCACGTAGGGCACCAGGGAGACACGGAGGCTGGCCTGGGACGGGATGAGATGCTACACATGCACAGCCCTCACTAGAAGGAACTCCACCTTTCTCCCTGGTCCTGGTCAATCCTGGGGATCCAAGCTCCACTTTCACACCTCCCATATCCTGCCCCTCTGTCCCCTTTCCTTTTGTTTTCTCCCAACTCCTACCATACTAATAAGAGCTAACCTTCACTGAATGCTTACCTCGTGCCAGGGGCTTTATATGGGTTAACTCAATTAACCTTGTTGTGATCCCCATTTTAATTAGGAGGAAATTGAGACTGGAGGGTTAGCAAGCTGCCCAAGATCACAAAGCTAGAAAGTAAGGATTTGAAGGCAGATTTTCAATTGCCTGAACTTACGCCCTTATCCCATTACATTATCCTTCCCCTGCTGTTGGGATATTGATCACATCACGGTTGCCCTTGATATTCACTTAAAGGCTGTGTAAAAAGGAGGAGGGGTGAGAGAAGTGTAGGTTCACACCACAATGCTAAAAAGATTGCTGCATACATTGTTACCTTTCCTTAACACCAGACTTCTGGCTGGGTGCTCTGCAGACCATCAGTGTCAAAATCATCTGGGAAGCTTGTTAAAGATTCTTGCTCTGGGGCCCTAACCCACATCTGCTCAGTCAGATGGCTGAGGCTGGGGCCCAAAAACGTGCAGGTTCAGTAATCTCCCCAGGTGATTCTTACATACCATTAATATTTAAGAACCACAAAACTGCTCTCAAATGTTCTATGAAACAATATCTGTTGGCACTAAATTTTGGGGGGTTGAGGGGGAATTGAAGGGATATTCTTCCATGTTGGTCCAATGAAGCACAGATGTAGTGGCAAAAAGCATATTTGAAAAAGGATTCATGGGACTTCCCTGGTGGCGCAGTGGTCAGGAATCCACCTGCCAATGCAGGGGACACGGGTTCGATCCCTGGTCCCGGAAGATCCCACATGCCGTGGAGCAACTAAGCCCATGCACCACAACTACTGAGCCTGCGCTCTAGAGCCCGTGAGCCACAACTACTGAAGCCCACGTGCCTAAAGCTCCATGCTCCGCAACAAGAGAAGCCACTGCAATGAGAAGCCCACACACCACAACAAAGAGTGGCCCCTGCTCACCACAACTAGAGAAAGCCCACGTGCAGCAACGAAGACCCAACACAACCAATAATTAATTAATTAATTAATTTTTTAAAAAAAAGAAAAAGAAAAAGGATTCATCATCTGTTCCCTGACAAGACGTTTTTAGGAAAAGAAAAGAAACACACCCATCCCCCAAAAAATTGAAAGTGGAGGGAAATTCAGTTGTTAACTATAAGGTTACTTGATTTGTTTTCATTAGTTGTTTGTTTTGATTTGATTATTCTCCTCTTGAAAGATGTTTTAATTTGTAGCATCCACATTCCTTAAAATGTTCTTGCCCTGCAATTTCCAAGGAAATCTGGAGCTGGTGGTCCCACAGGAATGATGTCTCATGCCGGGAGCTGCCCACAAGCTCTCAGAACCCAACAGGAAACAGAATGGCGCCATGACCACTGGTGAATCGCCAGGCATGATCAGTTTCCTGGGCAAGGGGCTGTACTTAGAAATACTGTCATGGATACATAGAGTTTTGGACCTGGAAAGAACTTCAAAGATTATCCAGTGGAGTCCTCAACAGTTACAGACTAGGGACAGGAGGAACCAGCCAGCACTAAGAACCCAGACTGGGGCTTCCTCCTCCCCATCCAGGCTCTGGAAAGAACCCACCAGTGTTTCCTGAAGGTCAGTGATATGTATAATCCTTCAGAATTTTATCTCCTTTCTGCCTCACCTTGCCATCCATGCTATTATTAACATTTCTCTCTTTTTTTTTTTTGCGCTACGCAGGCCTCTCACTGTTGTGGCCTCTCCCGTTGCGGAGCACAGGCTCCGGACGCGCAGGCTCAGCAGCCATGGCTCACGGGCCCAGCCACTCTGCGGCACGTGGGATCTTCACGGACCGAGGCACGAACCCGTGTCCCCTGCATCAGCAGACGGACTCCCAACCACTGCGTCACCAGGGAAGCCCCTCAGCTCCTGTTTTTACTCAAATTTACTCAAGAAGAAAATTTCGAGTTGGTACTGTAAATGGAAGATCCCAACCCTCCTTGTCTGAACTCACTGAAACTGAGCGACAGGGTGGATTTAGATAAGGAGGGATGCTCTTCTAAAGTCTAGCTAGAAACATCACCTGCCTGGGACTCTAAGCCTGGAGCCTGCTCTCTCTGTCAAACGGAGAGATTGGCAAGGGTCAGAGGACTGTTACAGCTATACTACTGTTCAACTGAGAGGCAACCTAATTCAACTGAGGATTAAAAGGAGAACTGGAAGTAGGGAGGGGTGGTAATGTAAAAGCTAATTGAAAATCCACCCTACCTGCCACTGCCTCTGGCCCACTGGCGGGGCTCGTTCTTTGGCTAAGGATGCCTACACTTTGGTTAAGGCCACGCTCCACTGCTCTGCTGCCCCAGGCCGTGTTCTCACTCTTGCCACTTCTCCTTTTTGGTTGTTTCTCTTTGTGCTATGCAAAGACGCTAGACCCTGTCATAATGGACTTGGCAATGGTCACCCCTTTCCAGCTAAAAGCATGAATGAAGACACAGTCTGCTCTTTTCCTTTCTTTTCCCACTGGTGGATACCATGCTCCAAAGCAATGAAATGTACACAGGTCAGAGGTCTTACATTATTCCTCTGCTAGAACATCTAACATGTCTCCTGCCACCTATAAAACAAAGCACAAATCCCTTCATCCAGCATTTAAGGCCCTCTACAACCTGATCCCAACATATTTTTCACAGCATCAAAGTCCTTGAGAGTTAGGAAGGATTTAGAGTCCTTCCATTCCAATTGAGTCTCTAGCCAGTCCTCCAGTACTTCAGAATCGACCAGAGATCGTGGTTCTCAGCCTAGCTGCCCATTAGAATTGCCTGGGGAACTCTGAAAACTCCCAAAGCCTGGCTGCACCCAAGACCCACTGAATCAGAAACTCTGTAGGTGGACCAAGGGATCACTAGTTTTAAAAACTCAGACGATTCCAACACGCAACTAAGAGAACCACTCCTCCTGGGCTACACCTCATACCTACGGAAACACGATCTCCAGGGGGTGGGATCCTGGAATCTGTATTTTAAATAGATACACAGGACCTTGTAATGTGAAACCAAGTTTCAGAACCAGAACTAGTCCAACTTCCATAGTCTAGAGATTATGAAACAGAAGCTCCAAGTTGCTAAATCATAGAACCAGTGACAAAAGCTAGTTAGTGGCAGAAGGGGAAGCAGAATCCATGTCCAAGGTTCCTCCCATGATGCTCTGCTGCTGTCTAACCTTTTCTCCCCCCCAGCTTTCATGTACACCTTGTCCTCCAGCCGGGCCCATCTGTCCACTGACCCCTAAATTCATTTATGTCATGTTGATGCCACTGCCCCCACCTGGAATAGCCATGCCTTTTTTTCCAGTTTAACTAAGTCCTGGCTTGGCTTCCTTTTGGGCTGTTTCCACTTCCTGCATAAGCTCTCTCAGCCTCCACTCCAGCACAGACCAGCTCTCCTTCCTTTCCACCCCATAGCACTTATGGTCACATTTAGCCTTGAGTTACTCTGTAATAACACAGGATAGAAATTCCCAGAGGGCAGAGACTATGGCTTATGCTCTTCTCATATCCACCCGGTTCACTCAGAATAAGCACTCGACAAAGGCTCTTCCATTCCCAGATAGCAAGCCTCAAGACTCATTCAAGTATATACCTTGTTGAAAATCACCTTTTGGGCCCCTTGCAAAAATCTGTTGCAAGCAGAAGGAAAAAAAGAGAATTGCTTTCTGTATTTCTCTCTTTTTTTCCTCTTTATTTTTTTAAAAAAATACCCTTGAGGTTTATGTCACTCACAGTCAAGTGGCAGTGAACTTGATGCCCAGAGCACCCAACTTTTCAAGAGACCAGCATGACATATGTGTGGATATCAAGCATGTCTTCTTTTGTGTGCTGTCGTTCAGTAAATGTCAGTGGCTTTTCAAAACAATAGACAATCCTGGGTTATTGCAGCACCTGCACATGTATTGCTAGAAACCACTCAGTCTTAGAAACAAGCAGAAAATCCCCGTAATGCCTCAGGGAATAAAGGGAAATACAAATATGGCAGTTCTCATCATTTACCTCTTCAGCAGTTGGCTTAATTGATGTCTTCAAATCAAAAAGCACCAAAGCTTCCAAACCTGGAGTTCGGCTTTAAGATTTCTCATTAAGAAAATTCTCTGGTTTCTAATTGGTTTGTTAGAGCTTTACTAAGTTGTATGGATACTTTTTGTGCAAATAAGTGACCAAGGTATAAATTATCTTGTTAGTAGTTAACACTGAGGACTTCATGCTGGTAGAAATGTAAAATGGTGCCTCACTTTGGAAAATAGTCTAGCAGTTCTTCAAAAGGTCAACCATAGAGTTACCACATGATCCAGCAATTCCCCTCCTAGGTATATCATATGCCAACACAGAAACTTGTACATAAATATTCATAGCAGCAGTATTCACAATAGCTGAAAAGTGGAAACAACCCAAATGTCTATCAATCGATGAATCAATCAATAAAATATGGTATATCCACACAACAGAACATTATTCAGCCATGAAAAGGAACGAAGCACTGACACATGCTGCAACATGCATGACCCTTGAAAACACTGTGCTGAGTGAAAGAAGCCAGACACAAAAGACCACATGGTACATGATCCCATTCATATGAAACAGGCAAGTCTACAGAGACAGAAAGTAGATTAGTAGTTGCCAAGGGCTTGGGGGAGAAAGGGGTTGGGAAGAAATGCGGAGTGACTGCGAAACGGTATAGGGTTTATTTGACGAGAAATGAAAATGTTCTAAAATCAACTGTCGTGATGGTTGCACATCTGAATAAAGTAAAAACCACTGAATTGTACACTTTAAATGGGTAAATTATAAGGTATGTGAATTGTATCTCAATAAAGCTGTTACTTCTTTAAAAGTTTAATAAGAGAAGATCAAGGGTTCCAATCTCTCTATATACCTCTTACTAGCTCTATAGTCTTGAGCAACTTGTTTAACCTCTCTAAGCCTCAGTTTCCTCATCTGTAAAATGGACCTGCATTATTGTAAGAATTAAGTATAATAATCCACATGGAGGGTTTAAACTTACAGTAAGCTCTCAATAAATGTTGACTATGTTTCTTAACTCCTAGAGGAATAGTGTAAATCTGGGCGCCTCCTGCCATAAACCCATCTGAATGAAATATCATCTCACGCCTGTTAGAATGGCCATCATCAAAAAGATAAGAGGTAACAAATGCTGGTGTGGATGTGGAGAAGAGGGAGCTCTTGTAAAAAGGAAAAATTTATGGATGATCCTCAAAAAATTAAAAATAGAATTACCATACAACCCAACAATTCTACTTCTGGGAATATATCCAAAGGAAAGGACTAACTTTATATATATAACTTTATATATATATCTTATAACTTTAAGTATATCGGCACCTCCATGTTCATAGCAGTATTGTTTACAATAGCCAAGACATGGAAGCAACCTAAGTGTCCATAGATGGTTGAATGGATAAAGAAATTGTCGCATATATATAAACATATAAAGGAATACTACTCAGCCATAAAACAACAAGGAAATCTCACCATTTGCAATAGTATGGATGGACTTTGAAGGCAGTATGCTAAGTGAGGTAAGTCAGACAGAGAAAGCCAAATACTGTATGATCTCACTTACATGTGGAATCTAAAACAAACAAACAGAAAAACCAAACTCATAGAAAAAGAGATCAGACTTGTGGTTAGCAGAGGCGGAGGGAGGGGGAATGGGAATTGGAGCAAGGTGATAAAAAGGTACAGACTTCCAGTTACAAGATAAATAAGTAGTAGGGATGTAATGTACAACACGATGACTACAGCGAACACTGCTGTACGATATATAAGAAAGTTGTTAAGAGAGTGAATCCTAAAAGTTCTAATCACAAGGAAAAACTATTTTTCTTTTTTCTTTCTTGTTTTTTATTGTATCTATATGAGGAGATGGATGTTAGCTGAACCTACTGTGGTCATCATTTCAAAATATATGTAAATCAAACCATCATGCTGTCCACCTTTATCTCAAACAGTGATGTATGTTAATTATTTCTCAATAAAACTGAGGGTAGGGGGAGACATGTTTCCCCTCTCTGCATAATTTCCATTGCAGCTTCTACAGTGACGTTCCAGAACTTTTGGAGGCTCTGAAGAGCTAACCAAGAGAAGAACAGCATATTTATTAAAGCAATGGGTGGAAGGTAAATGGAAGAATGTTTACCTGCCAGGCACGCCTCACATATCTTCACAGGCTCAGAAAAATTCCACTGTGAAGGGCACTGAAGCTATTACTATCTGGAGGAGCCCGCCAGTGACAAAGTATGCGCTAGGTGTCAGCTCAGCCAGCTTTCATTCCTGCTGAGAAATATCACCATATCATTCAACCCAGCTCAAGTCTCACCTCCTCTCTCAAGACTTTCTGACCATCCTAGTCTCCAGTGATTACTCCTACCATTGAATTCCTGTAGAATTAATGCGATAACATATGAAATCACCCAGGACTGAGGCCAGCACCTTAGCCACTGCTCAAAAACCATCTCCCAGCCATCCTGTAGCACTGATGATTGGCACTGGTCCTGTGGCTCCCAGCAAACTCCACTGTGTGTTGTCATTTATCCTTTTATATAGCCATTTTCCATCTCCCCAACTCATCTGTAAGCCCAGGGAGGACAGGGACCCCATAGTATAGTTCCCCATTTCCCAGCATCATGAGTTCCTCTGTAATAAGGTACTCAATAAACATTTGTTTATGATGATAATCCCCATCCCTCCTTTTTCTGCAGAAAATTATCTGTGAATATGTGGGGGGAAGTAGTACTGTAAATAGTATTCAATGTAAAGGTCTGTTTTTGCCATTTCGATTCCCAAGCAACTATGCGTGAATAAATGGAAAAACTGATTTTGAAAACAGCAGGAGTAGAACAAAGTCGTGCTTAGTAGAGGGCAAAATGTACTCAAGGAAAGTTTATAGCTAACTTAGTTGACCCAGCCCTCCCCAGCCTCCATCAGGTTGCCATTATGAATCCAGGGCCGATTCTCTAAGGGGTCAGGGTAGGAAGTATTATAAGTGTATGGCCAGAGATAGGATATGGAGTCTGCAAGAAAGGAGTCTGCATCTCAGATCTACCTTGCTCTAGTTCAACATGTTACAGAACAGCTCTGAGCCTCAATTACCTGGCCTGTCACTTATTATGGGGTAATAAAATCTCTATCTTAGTATCATTGTGAAGGGAAAGGCTCAATAGATGGCAACTCTAATTACTGCAGTGCTTTAATCAGGAATTTTTGGAGGTGCCAGAATACCCTGAACCCCCAAATCCTTTCTCAGTCACTTACTAGCTGAATTATCTGGGATAAGTTAAAGCTTCCTCACCTGTAAAATGGGGATAACCACTTCTACCATTTAGTGCATGTGACAAAGATCACCAGCTAGTCATCAAGTGCTCCCTGGAGCATTCTTCCTGGGTGCTCAGCTAGGCTACATTTGCCAGCCAACCTTGAAGTCAAGCATGTCCCTGAGACTCAGTCTTAGTCAATGAAATGGGTACAGGAATGATAATGTGTAACTTCTAAGCCAGAATCATAAACCGCCCCCCACACACACTCTGCATACTCTGTTCACTCCCTCCCCCTGAAGGTTGACATTAAAGGAAAACTCAGAAGTTCCACGTTGTAGAAGGCAGAGCTTCCATCAGCCTGGGTTCCCTAGTCTCTGTGTGGAGCAGAAGTCCCACCCGCTTCACTCACCCCCATCTTTGATACCACTGTCCTTGTAAAGGAAAGATAATCTATGTGTTAAGTCACTTACATTTGGGGGTTTATTTGCTATAGCAGTTTAACACTGATACTAATACTTGTCCATGTACATAGGCTTTTTTTTTAACCTCTTTTTTTAAACATTTCTTTATTGTGGTAAAGTCACATAATATAAAACATACTATTTTAACCCTATTTAACTGTCCAGTTCAGTGGCACTAAATACATTCACATTGTTGTGCAACTCACCATCATCCATCTCCTGCATTTCTCACCTTCCTAAACGGAAACTCTGTCCCCATTAAACTCTACCTCCCCCTCTCCCTCCCTACCTCACCCACCCTGGCTCCCGGCATCCACCAATGTACTTTCTGACTCTATGAATTTGACTATTCTCGGTACCTTGTATAAGTGGAATCAAACAATATTTGCACCTAATGTACATTGGAATGCATTTTTAAGGTTAACTTAATATATGTCCTGCAAACAGATTGTACCTTTTTTTTCTTTACCTGTGCTATACAGTAGGCCCTCACCAGCCATCTACTTCATACATAGTAGTGTACATATGTTAATCCCAATCTCCCAGTCCATCCCAGCCCCCATTCCCCCTTGGTGTCCATATGTTTGTTCTCTATGTCTGTGTCTCTATTTCTGCTTTGCAAATAGGTTCATCTGTACTATTTTTCTAAATTCCACATATACGCATTAATATACGATATTTGTAATACGTATAAAACTCCTGAGTCATAATAGCTCAATAATGGTTAATTCCTTTCCATTCATGGGTCTGCTACACACCCGCAAGAGTTTTCCAGGAATATTTAAATGTACAGACTGGGGCTAACCCTTAAGCTTATTATTGTCACGTAATATTTTGGGGAGGGTTCTGACCATTTGCATCTTTAAATCACTCTGATCTAGGATGTGACGCTGGCTTTGAAACCTAACTTGAAGCTGAGAGAGGCAGAGATCTGGGACAGAGACCTCACTCAGTGGATGGCAGGCCCTTTCAAGTTTTCCAAAGCAGGTCAAACTTACCTGGAATTTAGTAAGGGTTCTATAATCACACATAATGCATCTCGTTTTTCTTACTGTGACCAATTTGAGACTATTTCTAAGTTTCTTTTATAAAGAAAATATCTGTTCATAGTTTCTATAAAATTCCATAGAGTTCAACAGACAAAGAGATAAAAATTTACAACTCACACTTTTTCTCTAGCAGCTTCTTATCAAAGTCTGGATATAGTCCTTTTAAAATGCAACCCTGATTAAAGCCTGCCAGCCACGCTCCACTCCACAGCCGAGCTCATCCTCTGCACGTCTGGGGCATAGGTGGAAGCTGGTGATGCAGTGCAGTGAGGATGTCTGGAGGATGGAGAGATGGGAGGGCCAGGTGGGAGGACGGAAGGATGGAGTTAAGAGAGATGGGTGAGAGGGAAGCTGGGGGCGAGGTCAGGATCATGAACACAGAACATGACTATGGAAAGCAGGAAATGATGGTCAGTTATTCCAGGCAGAAACAATGAAACAGACTTGAAGAAAATAATGGTATTAGTCATTGGTATTTAATGGGAAAATAATTTTAAATCGACTGGATTGACATTTCTGGGAGATGGGGGCCAGGGCTAAGGGTTCATTTGGGGCATAAGCAGGAAGTGCTTCCCTGCCACATCTCCTGCTCTGGAAACACTTGGGCTGCTATGGCCTGTGACGGGCAGTGGTCAGAGAAGCAGGTGAACACACGGAGTGGCTGTGGCCAGAGTGGTACCCAGACATGTAAGCATACCAGGCAGCCCAACAGTCTGGAGTCACTTCAGGCTGATACTGAGTACAGTACCTATTTAGTGGGGTAGAGGAAGCACTGGAAGGAGGTGTTTTATTCTCCAAGTTCCATTTGGGGGCACAGTCTGCTTCTCTGGTTCCTCATAATGGCCTGAGTTAACTGGGCCGCAATTTCCAATTTTTCTGGTGATGTCTTAAACACTCTGAGCAATCGCCCGGCGGGCCCACCCCTTCATTGGGCTCTTCCGTGTGATATTCTCTTTTGAGGTGACATCAGGGGGCAAACGCAAACCAGGCACACCTCCTTATTTTAACCCATCCGTCCTCTTTCCCACCCAGAAATGCGTCTCCTCTCAGGACGAAGAGCCCTTCACATCCCTTCATGACTGACTCTTCCACACAACCAAGTGTGGACTCATACCCTACATTTCTCATGACTCACTCTGGGAAAGGAGGAATGATGAGGCAGAGAGAAAGCAAAACAGCACGACTGGGGGGAGAAATATTTCCAACCAAAGTATCTATTAAATCAATCTCATGAGAACAGTGGAGCAATTCAATACTGAACTGAGGAAATGACAAGAAAGCATCTCACTGATGAGGCAACCTGTCTCTGGGAGCTTTCTTCAGCTCTCCTGTCGTTTTTATTCCACTTCTACTCTTCCACCTTCCTGCTGGAATTTTCTCTCTCAGATATCATGGATGTGCTCGTGCGTGTGTACACATGTGTGCAGGAGAGAGAGTTTACAGTCCGTAAAACTGAATCTCCACAAGGCTATTCCAATATTTCATTTTTCTGGACTGTGAAAACCATGAATTCACATGACAGGGTTTCCAAATTATGCTAAGAGAAGGAAAAAGCTATATATATATATTTTTTTAGGTGTTTACATCTGATCAGAAATAATGAAATTGTACAAAATCATTGTAGAGAAAAGCATTTTTGTGACAGAACTTAAAGACCCAGGACATAGAGAGAAACAACTTGAATTTAGAAAACTCACAATGTCCAGACCTCTTCTATAATTTACAATAATTTGAGTCATTCTATGCAATTCTTCAGTATTGCAAAACTAAAAGGGACTGAAAATATACATATAATTAATAAAATTTAATTCTTTACCCTTCTTCTACCTCAAAAAAATAAATTACCTGACCTTTAAAACATGTCTGTGTCTAACTTTGTTAAGGGTCGTTTTTGTGTTTTCTTTGGGTGGAAGACTGATGGTTTAGTCCAAGCTGTCACTCGAAGTCTACGGGTTAAAAGGTCTTCATTTATTTATCTTGGGTGCTCATATTAACCAGTTAAATGGTTGAACAGCAGTCAGTGACTGAGAAAAACAGATATTTGAGAAGTAAAACATTCGGTACTTGAAAAATTACAGAAGTTCTTTGGTGGAGTTGATTATTCACTAATTATTGACTAAGCATAAGAACTTGTATATTTTCCTAGCTTTGAAAATAATAAATCATTCGAAGCTCCACACATCACTCTAAATGGTTGGTACAAATTGCTCTGCAGACCCATCAAAAACAGCCTACAAGGAGCTTTTCTAACTACTGACATCCTAGAGACGTGAAACTCCGACACATCACCCACCTACACACACACACACACACACAATGTAATAGTAAAGCCACATGTAAAATTGGCCTTGATGGTGGTAAGTCATGGTGACTCTATAGATGAGGGAGGACCTTTCTACACCTGAATGAGGCCAGAGTCTACTCTTTAAAAGCAAACTCAACAGCTGCCTTCCCAGCATGGGTTGCCTTCCCAACCTCCTCATGCCTGTCAGTCACACCACGGGTCTCTCAAGCGAGAAATCAGTCATCATCAGCCCTTCTCTGGCCTCCAACCCCTACACATGATCTGTGACCAAGCCCCGTCACCCCCACTCAGAGCCTCTCAATTCACCCCTTCTCTTCCACGGGGAAGAATTTTTTTTAAGTCTCAACAACTACAAGGCAATGCTGTTGTTAGGACATCTCGCCCAGTATCACCACCCTAGCCCCAGGCTTCCCTACCTCCACCAGTCCTCTCTTCTGCCCTAGAGGACACAGGCTATTGCAAGAGGATTTGCTCTGGGAAATGGGAGGGAGCATGGCCCTTGCTGACACCTTGATTTTTGACTTCTGGCCTCCAGAATTGAGAAAATAAATTTCTTTTGTTCTAAGCCACTCAGTTTGTGGTGCTCTGTTACAGCAGCCAAAAGAAACTGATACAAGGGCAGAGAATTACCCAGATAATCAAAAGCTTGCCTTTGGTAATAGGTAACTGAGGCCACAATTAGCTTGAAAGCCTAAATTATCTCCATCTTTACCTCGGTTCTCTCCTTTACTTTGGATCTGTATAGGGGTATATGTAATAGTCCCCGTGCAATTAATGATAATGATGATCATTATTTTTATCATTTTATCCATTTATTAGGTGCCAAACTCTGGTTACTTCCATAGGTTGTCTCGTTCTGTTTCCTATCAGGCATACCAGTTTCTATCATTACCAACAGTATATATATATATATTTTTTTTGCGGTATGCGGGCCTCTAACTGTTGTGGCCTCTCCCGTTGCGGAGCACAGGCTCCGGACGCGCAGGCTTAGCGGCCATGGCTCAGGGGCCCAGCCGCTCCACGGCATGTGGGATCTTCCCGGACCGGGGCATGAACCCGTGTCCCCTGCATCGGCAGGCAGACTCCCAACCACTGCGCCACCAGGGAAGCCCACCAACCCTATGTTTTGAAGACATTAACCCATAACAAAGGTAGCCTGAAAATAAATTTCAATTTATTCTTCTAGACATTTATACAGCCCTTTCCACTGGCAGCATCCAACCAATACAAATTCTACTTTTCTATTTATTTGTCACCCCAGTACAACTGGGGGCTCCAGTAGGTGTCTTAACCTGCATTTTTCTGTTGGAGTTTCTGCTCTTGCCTTTGGTCCCCACGGAGGAAACACAGGCCTCCCCTCCAAGGACAGCCCAGCCCCAGAAGCACATGCTATCTGGACGCCAGCAATCACCTCCTTTCCTACAAGCCCTCTGCAAAAACGATCAAAGGAGGTATCTGATGAAGAAAGCCCACGCCATCCTTGTTTGCTCCCTGGCCGTTTCTGCAAATGGCACTGTTGTGACAGGAAATTTCAAACAGATGCCCCTCGACCCTCAGTGCCCCCAAGGTGACTGATCATAGGTCAACACGTGGCTGCTTCCTGTGGGCAGAGCCAAAGGCCAGGCTTTTTCATTGGTGGCGTTGGCTGTTACAGCTGCAATAGATTAGGGACAAATTCTTTTCAAAGAAAGCTTTTGTTTTGTTATTGTTTTTGTTGCTCTTACCGTGCCTAGAGACAGGCAGGGGGAAATGCAAATGTTTTTAACTGTCAGGTAGTCAAATAAAATATATTTGATGATTAACTGACAGTAAGAGAGTGCACTGATATCTAAGGAGAGACATCCTTGGAACGTCCAGGAGGAAGCTTGAGGGAGGAATCTGCTGCATCACAAACATGTGATAGGATCTCCAATGCCTGACTTCAAAACCGAGTTCCTCCCCCACTTTTCCTCTCAACTTTTACTAAAAGAACTACTAGGCAGATAGCACTACGCTTTTTTTTTCCATTTCGGTTTCTTCGTGGGTGAGAGATACACCTGGATTGAGAACAAGACAAACCTGTAATGAACCAGGCCAGGTTTATAACAAACATACCAGAAGTGGTACAACTGAATGAGTCTGCTGCCTTCCAAGAAATTATGTCAGGAGATCAAAGACCTCTTCCAGTGATACCAGAACTTGATTCCAAATATCTTGGCACTTCTCTTGGGAGAATGCCTTCAGAGTCCGTTTCTGAACCAACCACATGAAAAGCAGTGACAGTGCTTCACACTCAACCTCAACTGGGGGCCAAAACCGGCAGGGTCACCTTGGTCATTCATAGTACTCACCAGATCAGTGGTTCTCAACTGGGCGTGATTTTGCCCCCCTTCCCTGGGGACATTAGCCAGTGTCTGGAGACATATTTGATTGTGTAACTGGGGGAAGGAGGGTGCTATTGGGATCCTGTGGATAGAGGCCAGCAATGCTGCTAAACACCCTACAATGCACAGGGCGGCCCCCCCGCCCCCCGGCAAAGAATTATCCAGCCAAAAATGTCAACAGTGCCTCCGTTGAGAAACCCTGCACTGACTAAGCCCTGAGTGGCTTCAGGATGCCAAAGGCTCCCTCGGAAGATTGAGGTATTATTCGGAAGAATATCCTGAGCCTTTTGATAGCAAATTTAACTGTTAACAGAATATTTTTTAACTGAAGTATAGCTGATTTACAATGTTGTGTTAATTTCTGTCGTACAGCAAAGTGACTCAGTTATGTATATATATACACATACACACACACATATATATACACATATACATGTACACATTCTTTTTACATTTCCATTATGGTTAATCCCAAGACATTGAACATAGCTCCCTGTGCTATACAGTAGGACCTTGTTGTCCATCCATTCTATATGTAATAGTTTGCATCTACTAACCTCAGACTCCCAGTCCATCCCTCCCCCCCCCTCCCCCTTGGCAACCATAAGTCTGTTCTCTAAGTCTGTGGGTCTGTTTCTGTTTTGTAGACAGGTTCATTTGTGTCATATTTTAGATTCCACATATAAGCGATATCATATGGTCTTTCTCTTTTTGACTTACTTCACTCAGTATGACAATCTCTAGTTGCATCCAAGTTGCTGCAAATGGCACTATTTCGTACTTTTTTATGGCTGAGTAGTATTCCATTGTATATATGTACCACATCTTTATCTATTCATCTGTCAATGGACTTATAGGTTGTTTCCATGTCTTGGCTATCACGAATAGTGCTGCTATGAACATAGGGGTGCATGTATCTTTTTGAACTGGACATATATCCAGTTCTGTCTGGATATATGTCCAGGAGTGGGAATGCTGGATCATATAGTAGTTCTATTTTTAGTTTTTTGAGGAACCTCCACACTGCTTTTCACAGTGGCTTCACCAACTTACATTCTCACCAGCAGTGTAGGAGGGTTCCCTTTTTCTCCACACCCTCTACAGCATTTGTTATTTGTAAACTTTTTTTTTTTTTTTTTTTTTGCGGTACGTGGGCCTCTCACTGTTGTGGCCTCTTCCGTTGCGGAGCACAGGCTCCAGACACGCAGGCTCAGTGGCCATGGCTCACGGGCCTAGCCGCTCCGCGGCATGTGGGATCTTCCCGGACCGGGGCACGAACCCATGTCCCCTGCACTGGCAGGCGAACTCTCAACCACTGCGCCACCAGGGAAGCCCTGTAAACTTTTTAATGATGGCCATTCTGATTGGTGTGAGGTGATACCTCATTGTAGTTTTGATTTGCATTTCTCTAATAATTTAGTGATGCAGAGCATCTTTTCATGTGCCTATTGGCCATCCGTATGTCTTCTTTGGAGAAATGTCTGTTTAGGTCTTTTGCCCATTTTTCAATTGGGTTGTTTGTTTTTTTGTTGTTGAGTTGTATGAGCTATTTATATACTTTGGAAATTAAGCTCTTGTCAGTCACATCGTTTGCAAATATCTTCCCCCATTCTGTAGGTTGTCTTTTAGTTTTGTTTATGGTTTCCTTTGCTGTGCCAGCAGTTTGAATAGAAGCAACAACATAAGAAAAAGATTCAGTTTCCCCAAAGGAGAATTTTAAAGAGGAACCACCCATTTGCTCTCTCTGCTCACTCTCTTGGTCACCAAAAAAGTCGCTCCTGGGGCTTCCCTGGTGGAGCAGTGGTTGAGGGTCCGCCTGCCAGTGCAGGCGACACGGATTCGTGTCCCGGTCCGGGAGGATCCCACATGCCGCGGAGCAGCTGGGCCCGTGAGCCATGGCCACTGAGACTGCGCGTCCGGAGCCTGTGCTCCACAAAGGGAGAGGCCACAACAGTGAGAGGCCCGCGTACCGCAAAAAAAAAAAAAAAGTCACTCCTGCTCAGACATGACCTCCCGGGATGTTTCAATTACTGTCTCCCAGGCTGGAGGTTTGCAGCTTCCTTTCTTTTTGAAGCTGCTAAATCTTTTCTCAAAATGAAATTGTAGTTATGTGGAATCCCATGTAAAAAAAAAAAAAATTACAGAGCTACTCTGCTTGCAGAAAGGGAAGAAAGGAGGGGTTGGAAACTTCCCTATGCAGCGCCAGCCTTAACCATCACCCTCTCCCCCTACCCACCCCCAACCACTGTCCAGTAGCTGAGCTGTGGAAAGTGCAGACTGAGTGGACCAGGATACCTTGCATGTTTGTATGCTCACTTCATGACAACATAATCTGACCCTTTGACCCCAAAATATATTCCCTTAGAAATGTTTCTGTCATGTCAATTTATCTACTAAGTTCTGAGAACAACAGCATTGACCATCTTTTCTTGATGACTTCTAACTAATTAGAAACTCACTTATGTGAATAATACATAAGTATAATTTATAAGCAGTAGAAATAACCACAAAGTAGGTGATTTTATTTTTTTAAAAAAATGAATCATTTCAGCATGCCTTAGGCAATTCTCTTCCCTCCTGACACCCACCTTCAATGTGCTGAAAATGATGCCGTGCTTATAAAGCAATAATTAGAAACTTTTATTCTAATTCACCACTTGGAGCCTGGGAAATATGATGGCTTAAGGCCAAGATCACATTCTACACTCCTAATTCTATGGGATGCTCATCTTTCTTCAAAATAGTCAAAAGCTACATCAGCTGAAATGATGTATCTAACACTGTAAAAAGTGTTTGGATTAAAATTCCAAAACATCAATAAAGAAATGCAGAGAGAAAATCATTCCCAAATACACCAGAGGCCATCTGGACTGAGCCCCAGCCAGCTTGGAAGTTCTCAAAACTGCTATTTTCCATCACATACAAAAAGCCCCAATTCTGCCTGTGGCAGCCAGCCTCCAAGATGGTTCCCAATGACTCCCCCACCTCCTGGTATTCATACCCTTATGTAGTCCCCTCCCACGTTCTACCAGGACCAGGACCAGGTCTGCATGGCCAATAGCATACGGCAGAAGTGATGATTTGTCACTTCTGAGGAAGCTAGCTGCCATGTTATAAGCTGCCCTATGGAGAGGCCCACATGGCAGGGGACTGAGGGAGGCCTCCAGCCAACAGCCAGTGAGGAAATGAGAACCTCAGCATAGGAGTCTGCAAAGAACTGAGGCTTTCCAACAGCCATGTGAATGAGCTCGAAGAGGACCCTCCTTCGGTCAAGCCTTCAAGCCTCTGAGACTACAGCCCAGCCAAGGCTTGACAGCCATGAGATACCCTGAACCAAAAGCACATAACCAAGCCACTTCTGGATTCATAACCCTCAGAAAGTGTGTGAGATTATAAATGTTCCCTATTTTCAGCTGCTTAAACCATATCCTCAGACCCAAGAGGGTTCAATCATAAAAACTGGGGTCCGTAAGGTATCTGAAGATGAGGTCAGAGGAGCTCAAAGGACTGGGGAACTCCAACTCTGGGCATAAATCAGAGGGCAAAAGTCTAGCTGAGATTCTAGTTATCATCACAGAGATGGATGGAGAGAGCAGTAGGAGAAAGCTACTGTAAGAACTTCGTAAGCTTCTAGACTCAGCTTGTTATTTTATCATGTATTTCCATGAAATGATCAACACATGAAACAAAAAGGGTCTGTGGACTTTCTACTGAGACAACAAAAAGTTGAGAAAATGGACTTCTATGCCTTAGCCAAGTTTTGGGGGGTGGAAGAATCCCAAGATAAGGAAGCAGGCTGACGCTCCGAGACCACAAATAACAGAAAAGGAGAAAATACAGATGTGATGTGAGCCTGAAATGGGGGTTGAGAGCTTAACTCACTGAATTATTCATTTAAAAAACATTAAATGAGCATTTACCATATTCTAGACAGTGTGCTAAGGATGGTAATAACTACAGAATAGCATAATAGTCAGATACAGGCATGCATTGGATGCTACGGGAACCTAGGAAGAGACATCATAAATCATAATGGAGGAGGGAGATCAGAAAAGGCTTTCCAGAGTAATTGGGATATGATGTGAGTTTTGATGAACTAGTTAATTTTCAGAACACTAGCAGAAAAGCATCCATGGCAAATGTAACAGACAAAGGCACAGAAATGTCAAACGCTGTGATATCCTGGGAGAACTGCAGAGATTATAGTATACTTGGAGGGATGAATATATCCAGGAGGGCTGCATAAGAGAGGGATAGATAAGGAAGGAATTCATGAATTAAAGTATTAAGTTTTAACCTGGAAACTAAAACCTATGGTTAACCATTGAAAAGTTTTAAACATGTATGCATTCTATTCATTCAACAAACATTAATGGAGTATCTGTCCTGGGCAAGGCATTGTCCTAGGATAGAGCTAGGGATACATCACTGTATAAGACAAATATGGTGCCTGCCCTTGTTGCATGCATGATTCAGAAGAAAAACAACTGCATTAATGACTTAGTGTTTTAGGTAGATCCCTTCAGCAGTTGTATGGGGGATGGACAGGCATGGGAAGGGGAAGGAAGATGAGGAGTTTTCCAACTGCATTTGCAAAGACATCCTCATATTCCATCCTCCCCACTGGTCTCAGCCTGCCTTCATATTTGCCAAACACACTTACAAAAATTCCATTTCTAGGATAAGAGTTGTGTGTGCCCCAAGCAAGGATTTTCCAAACCTATCCTTTTAAGCTCCTTTTGGAGAAAAGGCAAGAAGGGCTTACTAAATGTCAGAAAAGAGAAAGACCCCGGAGATCATCTACTCCAACCGATGCATGCTGCAAACGTGGAAACTGAGGCCACACAGGAGAAGGAGCCCCTCTAAGATCTCAAGGCTGGTTGAGTCTCCCAGGTTCTATTCCAGTGCTCTCTCCACCGCATCTCACTAATGCCATCATCCTTTGACCGCTATGCTTCAGCAGCCTGTCAGATCAGCATGCAAAATTTTTAAAAAGCCCAGAGTATGACAGAGATTTTAGCCTCACTGAAATGGCAATGGCTTCGTTGGGCAGCTAGCCAGGTCCCCGCTAAGGCTGTTTTCCTCTACTCAATTAGACGGAGTGCTGGGGGGATGATCAGCCTGAGAAATTCTCTGCGGTCCCATCTGTTAATTGAAGCCACTGTCAGATTTTCCACAGTATGACAAATGATCAAAGATTTCTTCTCCCTTTCTTTATCACCCTCTTATTTCAAGGCAACATTAGGCCAAATTACAAGTAAGAAATGGTACAATCTATTTTAAAATGGAAATAAAACAGTTAAAAGGGAACGGATAGGCCTAATCACTTAGATAGTTTCAAAGTTTGATGCCAAGGAGCACCCATTTTTCAAAGGGCAAGAGGATCTCATTTCGGATAATTCTATCAAACTGTGCGAGTCCCTTTCAGCCATGTTTCAGTCACCTGCTGTTTAACGGACGTGCAGTGGCTGAGGTCCTCCGAGCACTGGATGCATCAGTGACCAACAAATTAACAGCCTGTGTCTATACTGACATTCGTGTTCTCAACTTACTGGTTAATTTATTTAATGAATAGCTTTTGTCCTCAGTAACAGGGTCAAAGTGTATTGGATGGGGCAATGTGATAAATAGGTGGTGGGGTTTTTTCCCTCTTTCCCAGGATCAGTTGTTTGCATTTCATTCATTTCATATACATTTGTTTTTCAGTATGTGAGTGCCTGGCTCCAGGCTAGGTTTAAGGCCGCTGGCCTAAAGGCTCTCCCTCTACCCCAAAAGAGCTCAAGCTCAGTGGTTAAGCCAAATAAACCAGTTCACAGTTACCCAACAATGAGATGAGTACCCTGAGACTGTGAGTTGAATGAAGACAGTTGATTAAGGTGGTGGCCTTTACGTTGAGGACAGAAACATCAACCTGCGCACATTTCGATGAATTTGCTGATCATTGATAGACATTAGCCCCAAAAATGAGGCAGAAAAGAAAATCTATCCAACAAGGAAAGAACCAAGAATTGCCCATTCCAAATAAGAGGGGCAACAAAGTTCTATTTAACACAGAACCAACAATCATCTCCAGGTGAGATTTTCCAAGCACTGAAATCATGACAGGTTGCTTCCTCCTTTGTGCTGACCAAGTATTCTCTCAGCCTCTTACAGTACTAGTTGCTTTCTGCCTTTCACCATACCTATCTGCAGATACGCCCATCTCCCCTGCTCCATAGTAAGTTCTTGAGAATTCTGGGTCCCTGGTGCCTAAACCACTGACTGGTTATGTTGATTTCTCGACAGTTGAATGGAAATAAAATTCCAAAATGGGGGATGTATTTCTCGTTATGAACTCCCTCCCCCCCCCCCACTTAAGATCATAAAATGTATAGAGAAGTGGTTAGAAGTGCAGATCCTAGAGCCCGGCTGTCTGTGTTTGGCTCCTGGCTGACACACTCTAACTGTATAACCTTGGGACAAGTTACTAATCCATGCTATGCACCAGTTCTCTCATTTATAAAATGAGGACAGAAATAATACTTCCTAGCATTGTTGTGAGCTCTAAATGTATTCAATATAAAGAAAAGAATTTAGAAAAACAGAGAGGGGAAATTCTGCCAAATTTGTGCTCCCCAGGGGCAAAAATGTCCCAGGAAAACTGCTTCCTATTATAGTGGATTTACCATTTCCAGAATGTTGCCCACTTTGGGGTCTGAGCCACATGGTAGCTCAGTCCCATGCTTTAAAAGTTTTTCCCTTAACGTTTTTATATTAAAGGGAAACTCTAACAAAGACTAAGCAGTTGCTAAAGAGCTCAGTGATTCATATCTTTAAAAAATAGGAATTAAAGGAAAACTGACACATCAATAATATTTTGAGTCTCTCATTAGACTACTTTCTACATTTTTTAGAAGTATTGCATGGAGGATGCTGTGGAAGTAAAAACCGTATCTTTTTTATGTTTGATGTCACATCACCTAATACAGGGTCAGACACATAGTAGATGTTCCACAAATGTTTCATGAATAAAATGAATAAATAGCCCATTTTATTTTGGCTCATATTTTTAATAGAGTTCCTTGATATAAATGAGGCTATGAATTACACTGATGCATATATACACACACGTGTGTGTGTGTGTGTGTGTGTGTGTGTGTGTGTAATTCCTTTCCATTTTATAGAAGTCTGTAGAGAAAGAAAGAAAAAGACTCAAAAGGGACCATATAAAGTAGCAGGATACAAAATTAATGCACAGAAATCCCTTGCATTCCTACACACTAATGATGAAAAATATGAAAGAGAAATTAAGGAAATACTCCCATTTACCATTTTTGCAACAAAAAGAAGAAAATACACAGGAATAAATCTACCTAAGGAGACAAAAGACCTGTATGCAGAAAACTATAAGACACTGATGAAAGAAATTAAAGATGATACAAACAAATGGAGAGATATACCATGTTCTTGGATTGGAAGAATCAACATTGTGAAAATGACTATACTACCCAAAGCAATCTACAGATTCAATGCAATCCCTATCAAATTACCAATGGCATTTTTCACAGAACTATAATAAAAAATTTCACAATTTGTATGGAAACACAAAAGACCCTGAAGAGCCAAAGCAATCTTGATAAAGAAAAACGGAGCTGGAGGAATCAGGCTCCCTAACATCAGACTATACTACAAAGCTACAGTAATCAAGACAGTATGGTACTGGCACAAAAACAGAAATATAGATCAATGGAACATGATAGAAAGTCCAGAGATAAATCCATGCACATACAGTCACCTTATCTTTGATAAAGGAGGCAAGAATATACAATGGAGAAAAGATAGCCTCTTCAATAAGTGGTGCTGGGAAAACTGGACAGCTACATGTGAAAGAATGAAATTAGAACACTCTGTAACACCATACACAAAAATAAACTCAGAATGGATTAAAGACCTAAATGTAAGGCCAGACACTCTAAAACTCTTAGAGGAAAACACAGGCAGAACACTCTGTGACATAAATCACAGCAAGATGCTTTTTGACCCATCTCCTAGAGAAATAGAAATAAAAACAAAAATAAACATATGGAACCTAATGAAACTTAAAAGCTTTGCACAGCAAAGGAAACCATAAACAAGACAACTCTCAGAATGGGAGAAAATACTTGCAAATGAAGGAACTGACAAAGGATTAATCTCCAAAATATACAAGTAGCTCATGCTACAATATCAAAAAAACAAACAACCCAATCCAAAAGTGGGCAGAAGACCTAAACAGACATTTCTCCAAAGAAGATATACAGATTGCCAACAAACACATGAAAGGATGCTCAACATCACTAATCATTAGAGAAATGCAAATCAAAACTACGATGAGGTATCACCTCACACTGGTCAGAATGGCCATCATCAAAAAATCTACAAACAGTAAATTCTGGAGAGGGTGTGGACAAAAGGGAACCCTCTTGCACTGTTGGTAGGAATGTAAATTGATACAGCCACTATGGAGAACAGTATGGAGGTTCCTTAAAAAACTAAAATTAGAACTACCATATGACCCAGCAATCCCATACTGGGCATATACCCTGAGAAAACTGTAATTCAAAAAGAGTCATGTACCACAATGTTCATTTCAGCTCTATTTACAATAGCCAGGACATGGAAGCAACCTAAGTGTCCACTGACAGGTGAATGGATAAAGAAGATGTGGCACATATATACAATGGGATATTACTCAGCCATAAAAAGAAACAAAATTGAGTTATTTGTAGTGAGGTGGATGGACCTAGAGACTGTCATACAGAGTGAAGTAAGTCAGAAAGAGAAAAACAAATACCGTATGCTAACACATACATATGGAATCTAAAAACAATAATGGTTCTGAAGAACCTAGGGGCAGGACAGGAATAAAGGCACAGATGTACAGAATGGACTTGAGGACACAGGGAGGGAGAAGGGTAAGCTGAGATGAAGTGAGAGAGTAGCATGGACATATATACACTACCAAATGTAAAACAGATAGCTAGTGGGAAGCAGCCGCATAGCACAGGGAGATCAGCTCGGTGCTTTTTGACCACCTAGAGGGGTGGGATAGGGAGGGTGGGAGAGAGACACAAGAGGGAGGGTATATGGCGATATATGTATACGTATAGCTGATTCACTTTGTTATACAGCAGAAACTAACACACCACTGTAAAGCAATTATACTCCAATAAAGATGTTTAAAAAAAAAAAGAATCATAATTGAGACTGGACAGAGCTGTAGGCCCAAATCCATCTAAAAAAGGAAGCAACTTTTCAGGGATGTTTTTGCCCCTGGGTAGGACAAAGAGCTGCATATTTTATTTTCTAATTTCCTGCAATGATTTCAGAACCCAAACTTATGAATTGTGCACGTAACATTTATACTATTTCTAGCCCAATTGACACTGATAATTCCAAATAAAATGCATCTGGGATCAGATGTCCCAAACCCATCTACAATGACATAACAGCCACAGGACAGAGATCAAGTGACATCGTTACATGAGACTTGCCCTCCCTTATGACCAAGACAACTTCTGGCTTCTTCACATCTTTGCTTGGAGACATAGAAAAATCCTTTCCCATTCTCTCCTATAGCCCCTGTTGGTAGGAAAGAGGAAATCACGTGAGATTATTAAAATAGTCCAAATATTGTTCACTTTGGTTCAACTCTCCTTTTATCTTCTGGGTGTTACCTTGGTAACCCAGGTACCAAACAAGGCTGTTAATTAAGTTTAAAAAAAAAGAAACTATTGTATGCATTTTAGGTCAAGTAGGTTTCCAAGGTATGTTAACTTGGCAGGGAAAATTTTGGAAAGAATTCTAAATGGCAAAATACCATATGTAGGGGCTTCCCTGGTGGCTAAGTGGTTATGAATCTGCCTTCCAATGCAGGGGACATGGTTTTCGAGCCCTGGTACGGGAAGATCCCACAAACTGCAGAGCAACTAAGCCCGTGTGCCACAACTACTGAGCCTGTGCTCTAGAGCCCACGAGCCACAACTGCTGAGCCCACACGCCACAACTACTGAAGCCCGCGTGCCTAGAGCCTGTGCTCCGCAACAAGAGAAGCCACCGCGATGAGAAGCCCACACACCACAAGAGTAGCCCCCGCTCACTGTAACTAGAGAAAGCTCACACGCAGCAACTAAGGCCCAATGCAGCCAAAAATATTTTTTTTAAAAAATACCATATGTAGTTTAACCCATGATGAATACAAGATTTTAATAGGCTTAAAGAGCTACCATTTACAATTTCCTCCCTCTTCCTAAATTTGTAGGAATAAGAGAGGGTTTTAGCAAGAAGCTAAAGAGAAAAGTTTAATTGTAGACCCTTTTAGTTAATCAGAAAGGCTACCCTTCTGTCTAGATTATGAGATAGAGAGAACTACCTTCCTTGAAAAAGCAATTAAGAGAAAGAGGTGTTCATAATAGTGGTTCTATGGGAAATAGAAAATGGGAAATAAGGCCTTTTGCAGGTTTACTATCAAGACCATGTTTTAGCTTGGTTATGCTAAAGAACACATGAAAAATGTATGTGAGATTTGTATTTTCTATGAAATAACTTTCTTCAGTTTGTATTGCATTTTTTTAAAATCAATAGATCATATTTTATCCAACGTTTTAGCTCAGGAACTCATGCTGACATCATCAGTGAATGTCCTGTTACACTAAGCTGCTCAGATATAACTCTACTGCCACCTGATGCCAACATACGGAAATTGCAGGGGCAGATCATTCAACCCAAGATTCCTCTAAGTGTAAAACTTCAAATTTGCATAACAAAGACAGTTTTGTAAGTTCACAAAGAATACAGCTTTGACTGACACCAATGCAAATGAGAAAATGTAATTACTAAAAGAATTAATAGCATTAATTAATAGCATAAGGGGCATTAAAAGCATAGGGGGCATCATTTTCCAGTCTTGATAAAATTACCAATAAAAAATTTTCTACACAAGTTCACCTCATTTTACACTGTTATAGTATAAAATTTTGTGTCTTTTTTTTCCTCCTTTGGCAGAAATATTCCAGAGATTTGAACAATTCTATAAATAGTGGTTTAGACAATTGCATACTGGTACAAATATTATAAGAAAGAGACCCAAAATAATAATGACTCATACAAAATAGAATGGTGGGTTTTTTTAAAGTCTTTACATTTTTTGGAGGAATGGCAGGGTGGGGGTAATCATCTAGACAGCTGGTATGGCTGCTTCACAATTATCAGCTTGTTGATGAGCCTCATGGTCCAAGAGAGCCGTCCTGCTATCACCATCACATCTTTATCCCACCTTGCAAAAATAATAAATAAATAAGACACATTTTTTCCCTTTAATAAAGGGCTTGATCTAGAAGTTGTACACATTACTACTACTCACTTCCTTTTGTCCAAGATTTTAGTTACAGGGTCACAACTAGACATCATCTGGGAAATGTAGTCTTTAAGTGGGTGATCATGTATCCAACTAAAAAATTCTATGACTGTGTAATTCCATTACAAAGATTAAAGGAAAATTGACAGGCTCCACAATATTTTGATTCCCTCCTTTAATCTACTCTAGATACTTTTAAATATATATTGCTTTGAAGAAAGACTAGGAATCAGTTCCAAAATTAAGGGAGCTAAGAAGACATGACAACTGAATGCAACTCATGATTTGGGGGTTTATTCTGCTATAAAGGACATTATTAGGACAACTGGCAAAATCTGAGTGAGGTTTATACATCAAATAATGGTATTGTGTTAATATTAACTTTCTGATTTTGATAACTATACTCTGGTTATGTAAGGGAATTTCCTTATTTTTAGAAAACACACTCTGAAGAATTTATAGGCAAAGAGGCATCATGTCTGCAACTTTTTTCTTAAATAGTCAAAAAGTGACAGAGACAGAGGTAAAACAAAAATGGTAAAATGTTAATGTTGGGGGAATCTAGATGAAAGGTATCTGCAAAGACTTTGTACTAGTCTTGCAATTTTGCTATAAGTCTGAAATAACGTAAAAAAATAAAAATTTAAAAACAGTACTACTTTCGTTCTGATTCAAATTAATTCGTCAGATTTTTTTAATGTGGTTCATTTACAGTTTAGTCATTATGTAATACTTCGGTCAAACTCAAATTTTGGAAAATTTTGTACTCTTAATTTCTATATTTGGTTTAATTTAAGCCTCCTCCCCCGCCCACCACACACACACACACACACACACTTTAAACAGAGTAAAATGGAGAAATTATTGCATTACAAATGGTGAGAAGAGGCCACATCCATGCACAGCTATAGTTTTCCATACTATGTAACCAAGGATGCAGAGGAGGCAGCAAGGAGGCTTCCTGGCCCAGCAGCAGGTGCAGAGACTCTGCCCCAGCTTCTCCCTCCACCAGAGCTGGGAGAGAACACAAATTCCTCCCCATTTATGCTCAGGCTTACATCACCGTGACACTACCAATCTGTGAGTTTCCATTTGGAGAATGCCTAGGAGACTCAAGTCCTCCCAGATCAGATCTTAAACCAAATGCAGTGTCAGCCAAGGCTTTATGCCTTATCCTTGTCAGAGCAGACAAAGCCATTCTGGTGCCCAGCTGTCCCTGAACAAGACTCCAGCATCCAATATTACAGAAAGCCAATGTCTCCATGGAGACACTCTCCAAATAGCAATAACTTCAAAACATTCTGTTCCACAAACCACCTGGAGAAACTCCCCTTGCATTGCTTCTATCACAGCAGCGAACCCTGCAGACGTCTCCTCTTCCTCTAGTGGAGAGAGATATCCACCTTTAGGCTGGGGCAGAGAACTTTATTCAAACAGAAACACATCTCACTCTGGAGTCCCAACAGTCAGCAAGGATTACTGGTCCTTGTCCAGGGTCAGTTATGTTTCCATTTCTTTTTAGCGCTGAGCTACCACACAGATACTTAGATTGTCACATGCTCCTCTGCACCACAGTGGTTGTAACAGCTCTTATTAGCACTTCCCAAAGTAGACACTTCAAAGGAAGAGCCAGGGGCTATGACGGAGTGGAGACCCAGCCACACGCGTGAGCTGCCATCCAGCTGCGTTATGTCCTTATGTCACGCTGACTTGAAAGCAGCAGAGCAAACCCTCTCCCCAGCACCCCATTAGGCTTTAGCAGCAAGGAGCCCCTCCTTTGCTGAAGTTACTCATAAACAGCACCCTGGGGGCAGCCGCTCTGCCCCTTTATGCCTAGCTGTACTCAAAGGGGAAAGTTAACTTATTAAATGTTTTTCATATTTACAGCTAATAACAATGCCCTGGATTTGCCAGATAATATTCACACTTTCTACTCTCTTTGGATTTGAAAAACAAGTACAGCTGGCCCTCTGTCATGGGTTCCACACCCTCAGATTCAACCAACCTGGGATCAGATACAGTCGGGAAAAATATTCCAGAAAGTTCCAAAAAACAAAACTTGAATTTGCTGGCAAATATTTACATAATATTTACATTGTATTTACAGCTATTTACATAGCATTTACATTGTCTTCAGTATTATAAGTAATCTAAAGATTTTAAAGTACATGGGAGGATGTGCATAGTTTATATGCAAATGCTAAGCTGTTTTATATAAGGGACTTAGCATCTGCAGATATTCGTATCCACCGGGTGCAGGGGGAGATCCTGGAACCAACCCCCCAAAGATACTGAGGGACAATTGTATTTCCAAACTCATGTTCCCACATATTGGGATTTTGCTCATAGAGACGTTCAGATTCTTTAAATGTAGGTTTATTGGGTTGTTTGTTTGCTTGTTTGGTTTTTAATTGGGAAATGTTTCACAGGGATGAATAAAAGAGTATTTCCTCCTCAGCTGTCTCCTAAAACAGCCGGGCAGCTAGACAGTTTCAAACAATACTCAGCCTCATCACAGATCTGTAATCTATAAAATAGCAAATTATCTTGGGAGAACAAAGGAAATCTTGCATGTCCTCACCCTGAAAGCAGATCGTTTCTACTTATTTTGAATGCTATGGCTCTGCGTTAACTGAATTCATGATTCCTCTGATGGCTTCCGAAAGGTGCAACAGAAGCAATGGCATAGATTCTACCTGACCTTCCTCAAGCCAGGCACTCAGAAGCCAGCACTCCAAGGTAGGCCCCTGTTTTAACTAAATAGACAATTTTAAGCTGCTCTCATCCTAAGCTCTAACACAGGCTTGTGGCTATTTCTTCCCCACTATACTTGCCTCTGGACCTATCAATCGCCCTTTTCCCTGCATGACCACTAATCTGATGAGAAAAAAAGTTGCCTTGGCAAAAAGCATGTGTTCCATTTCCTGACCTTGGCAGCTCTAAGCTCTGCAGGACTCTCTCAGAGCCAACACTGAGCAAATCTCTTCCCTGCACTGTGAATTTGCCGAAAAGGAGAAGGAAAGTTGTAGAAAACACTTGCAGGTAAACAGCCTCTGAAATCAATGAAGACAGAGAATTACTTTGTTCCTAATCCCTTTTTCCTCCCTCACAGCAAGCTGCCAATAACCCTGACCTGATTCTAACACCTATCATGACTAATTCTCCCTCTCCCTTTGAAAGGGCATGATAATGTATATAGCTGGAAGCTAGCAGTGAAGGAGGGCTTGAAAATGCCACACCCCCACTTTTCTGCACACTTCTGCTGAGATTGGAATATTCTAATTCTCTCAGAGAACCACTCACTGGTGAGGCTGTGATTTGCACAACTCTCAGCTAAGTGGTTTTCACAGTTGTACAGGAAACTGACATATTGGGTGTGGAATGGCCAGTCTGCCCAGTCACCCTTGGTGGCTGACTTTGCACTTGGGCACACCGTCTGCACCTCAAGCAACTACATGCCTACCAAGCAATGATGGCATTAGAGGGCCCAAGTAATCAATCCTTTCTGGTATCACTATTTACTTGACATTTACTTGTGTAGCCTGGTAATTAATCCCAAGGACTCTGCTTTGAATCCTAACTGTACCACTTACTAGCTGTGTGACCTTGAGCAAGATAGGTCACCTCTTTGCACATCAATTTTCTCAACTGTCAAAGGGAACTACTCATAGAATTGTGAGAATTCAATGTGTTAATACCCGCAGAGTATTTAGAAAAGGTCTGGCACTTACTAAATGTTCAATACCTGTTACTTATCATTGTATAAAAGCTAACTTTAATAACTATTAGCTCAATAAATGTTAGCTTTGTCATTATAAGCTAATCTTAGTACGTGTTAGCTGTTTTTATTAATTCTGGCCATGTCCACCAGGACCTGGAAAAACCTAAATGAAGGTTCATTCAGTTTGGCTACTACCCTAGGCCATATCAAACAGAGCAGGAAATCGGTCAGTAAAGACCTGGGAAAAGGAGTAATTCTAAATGTCAACTCTGAGCCTCTGACACCAGTTACCTCCCAGCCCCACACTCCGTGAGCCCTTAAGGCACTGGCCGGTGGCACAACCATCCCTACCTTGGGGTCCTCTGCTTTCATGTCTGTGTCCTGGGTCACTTGCTCCATTTTTATTCTTCCTAATTCTTACCTTTATTTTAATACCTCTACAGGCCTTTTACTACCTCTACAGGTCTTAAGCCTTCTTTAGTGGCATTGCTCAGTATCACAAGGCTGAGATTTCTGATCCATGAACAGTGCACGAAACGGTTCTTATAGAGTGGGGCTGTTTACAACCCAAGTGTTAGTCTGCTTCTTCCTGCTACTGCAGAGATTGAGCAGGGTCAGTGCAAAATATGCCAAAGGGAAATTCTTAGATGTGATGAATTGATATTTTGAGAAAATATTTACAGGGTAAATTTAAAGCAGCTCTTGAGTTTTTGAAATAAATCCCAATCATCTCATCCCATTTTTCCTGTATCATGGAGTAATGCAAGAGCAGTAAGCCAGAACTGGAAAGACTGGCTTCTAATAGCACTGCTAACTTTTACTCATCATGTGACCTTGAACAAGGGAATTTCAGGATTCTCATCCAGCTAACATATAGACAAAACTGCCTGAGTGTATCTTATTAGATGTTATAAGGGTCCAGTGAGATGATATATATGAAAGTGCTTTAAAAATTGTAAAATGCTTTACCAGGATAAAACGATATACTATTATGACATACCTTATGATGAGTCCTGGAAAGCTTAGAGCAGAGAAACCATTTTACAAGGAGTCAAAGACTGGAATTCTAGTTCCAAATCTGCTACGAATTGCCCCTGTAAGTCTGGACAAATACGTTCCCCTCTCTGGTCCTCAGCTTTGTCATCTGTAAAATGATACAGTTGGATTAAATGAGCTCTAGGGTCCCTCCCAGGTCAAAAGTCTATGAGTCCAAGCAAAACAAAGAGAAGAAAACTGATGTAAAATGGATATGTGTCCAAAAAAGTTTTTAGACAAAATTTTAAAATAATAGTAATAAAGAAAATGCAAGAAATCAGAAGTGATTGTAAAGGGCTGGCCATGGCAGACATGGTTTATTGATCATGACACTCTTTCCCAGAACTCAGACATGCCCTCATAGCCTGCTTTGCCATTAACAACAAATAGTTTTTGCAAGGCACAATGCAAATGTCTTAAGAAGGAGATTTTAAGACAAACCATTTACAAAGATTTCTCATTGCAAACAGACTAATTATAGAAGTTTGCCTAGTCTCATGTCTGCATGTGTCTATGGGCAAGCATGCATACACATATACACACACACACTTCATTGATACTTAGACCAACTCTAGAGAATAGCCTTGGTTGCTTTGGTGTGTGGGTGTCAATGCCTCTACAAATATTCATTTCCATAGACCTTAAAGCCTCTTTTGATAGATTAGGAAACTGAGATACTAAGAGGGTAAAATGAACTGTCAAAAGTCAATGGCTGGGCTTCCCTGGTGGTGCAGCGGTTGAGAGTCCGCCTGCCAATGCAGGGGACATGGGTTTGTGCCCCAGTCCGGGAAGATCCCACATGCTGCAGAGCGGCTAGGCCCATGAGCCGTGGCCGCTGAGCCTGCGCGTCCGGAGCCTGTGCTCCGAATGGGAGAGGCCACAACAGTGAGAGGGCCGCGTACCGCAAAAAAAAAAAGGCAATGGCTATTCAGTGACCAAGAAAGCAAGTCACCTGATCTGGTTATGGCTTTTGTTCTATGTTGATATTTGATATTTTCTTGACCTTGACGTTAGAGTCTATCACAAGGTCCCAATATCTTATCCATTGGTGTCTTTCCAAACTGGAGTTTTTTTCACAGTTTTGCTTTTCTTAAAAAATACCTAAGATCACCCTGTACAAAGTCTCTTTGTGTCAAAATCTTTCTTGTACCACATTTACTGGTGAGGTTGATAGCTGTTAACTTTTACATGTATAAACACATTTTTTGTCTTCTACATACCAGTCACTTGCTCACAATTCTATGTTTAAATTTCTTTTTAATTGAACTATAGACATAAATTCAACACTCAGCTTGTTATTTTAATAGTAAATGTAACAATTAACCCATAACTGTTTTCATCCCTAACATAATTATTAAATAATAACTTCTGTGCTCATTAACATAATAAGTCTCATTAATTGCATGCCATCTCACAATGAAATTAACCTACAAAGATCAGGCAGAAAACACAGGATGTAAGAAGAATCAGAGAACCTCTCTGGAGCTGCCTGGGCAAATTTTTAAAAAATTAGACTTCAGAAGGTGGGGGCAGAAACTTAGGGGCAGGGGAGCTGCAGCGTCTAATTGTAACAACATCAATTAGAGCAATGAATGTACAAAAAGAGGTTCATGAGGGACTTTGAAAAATAAGAAACGTTAGAGAAATGATACTAACAAAGTTTAGAAATGATCATAAAATCAAGGCTTTGATCTTCAGAATGAAGAGAACGAATGAGAAACTCTCTCCCCTCGCAGCCACTTAAGTTCCCAGAGCCACGAAACATTGCTTTACTGGTAACTCCCTGGTGCTGATACTATGTGTCCTTAAGTTCAGTCAGCAACCACTTACCTACGTACTCACTCTACTATTTTCCCTCCCACCTTCACCTTCAACCATTATTAACTGACCTCCCTATTCACCTTGCCACAATCCACCTTTGCCTACAACACTTCTCCACTCTCTTAGCCCGTTGTGTCTTTCCTTTGGGTTTCTGCTCTTCCTTTTCCTGCCTCTTCATGGCCATGCTTACATCCATTAATTTCTATTTTGTCCCTTTGGTGATAGGCTACACCTGCCACTTGCCCCACATGGCCACTTATTTTCACCCTGAAAATTAGCTGCAATATTTAAGGTCCCTGAGTCTCTTAAGAAGGGTCATATTTGTGTGCTCTGAAAGATGGTAGGCTTGGGGTTCAATATGATGGGACCCTGAATCCCCCCATGACCACCGCCACCACTCCTGCTCAAAAAATGTCAGTGGTTCTTCATGGCACACAGAATAAGTTCCAAACTCTTCAGCCTGTCTTTCAGAGCTCTCTATAGTTCATTCCAACTCTTTTTTTTTTTTTTTTTTTTTTTTTTTTTTTTGCGGTACACGGGCCTCTCACTGTTGTGGCCTCTCCCGTTGCGGAGCACAGGCTCCGGACGCGCAGGCTCAGTGGCCATGGCTCACGGGCCCAGCTGCTCCGCGGCATGTGGGATCTTCCCGGACTGGGGCACGAACCCGTGTCCCCTGCATCGGCAGGCGGACTCTCAACCACTGCGCCACCAGGAAGCCCCCAACTCTATCTTATCTTTACCTACACCACCCATGTCGGGTAGTCGGGTAGTCAATTGTTCTCCTGAAAGGTGGGACAGTGGATTAAACTGACATTGTGTACTATTTTAAGTATTATGTTTTTTTATTTCTAGAAGTTCTACCTCATTCTTCTCCCAGTCTGCTGGTCATTTTGAATGATCTCTTGCTCCTTACTCAGACTTTTGATTTAGTCTTTTAATTCTTGAAACTGATCAAACATGGCTACTTTACATTCTGTATCCAGTAGTTCCTTTATCCGAAGTCTTTCGGGGACCCCTTCTGCTATTTGTTGTTTGTTCTGACTCTCACTCATGGTGCCTTAGTCCCTCACGTGTTTTGGTATTTGTATATCTATTGTTGTGTGAGTTCACGTCTTTTGGAACTTTATACGTGGTAGTTATAGGAGGCATGTGGTGAGTCTTTCTTCTTTCAGAGAAGATAAAGATTTACTGCTGCCAGGTACCTGGGGCACTACCAACTTGAAAATAAATTCTTGGAATCTTCATACCTTGCACATTGTGTGAATCCAGGCCCCAAATCTGCATGGGAGCTAGATTTGTGTTATGAATCTGCAGGGGAGAATTTTTTTCCTTACCCTGAACCGAAGACTGAGAGAGCAAGTTTCTTTGTTGTCTTCCTTTGCGTGCCTTGTTTTTCTAGGTCACCCTCTCAGTAACGATGTTGTCCTCAAGAGTCCCAGTGTCATGGGAGGTAAGGGGTGTGGGGGACAGTACAATTCAACTCTCTACTTTGCCTTGGCCCAAGGCTTTGTGTCCTATTCCCTCCCAGTAGTCACCAGAGATCAGAAGATTCCCTTAAGGCAGCTGCCAGCTTCAGAGCACTCTCAGCTACCTGGGTTTGTTTTCTTCTCCTTCTCCTTCTCTTTAAATTTTTAAAAAAATTTTATTGAAGTCTAGTTGATTTACAATGTTGTGTTAATTTCTTCTGTACAGCAAAGTGACTCAGTTATACATATATATAGTTTGTTTTTCTTCTTTGTTTGATGCATCTGAAATTTACCCTTACTTTCTTTCCAGTTCAGCCATGCATTTAAAGAGTGGTTTATTTCTATTCCACACAGCAATTTGGGCTATATTGTAGCAGGATTTCAGGATATAGAATTCACCTTATTGCCATATACGGAAGATCTACAGTTTATAATCTCTTTCAGCTCTGTTTGTTGTCTTTAGAACCTTGATATAACTATAGTAATTTTGCTTCTGAAATGGACAACAAATCATTCTGGGACAGCACTTCGGTAATACCCTAGAACCAAGGAATTCTGAGTCTCATTTCACTACTCTAGGCCAGGGGTCACAAACTTTTCCTGTAACATGCCAGATGGTTAAATATTTTTGGCTTTGTGGGCCCTACAGTCTGTTATAATTGTTCATCTTTGCCACTGTAGTGGGAAAACAGTTACAGATAATACATAAACCCATGAGCATGGGTGGATTCCAATAAAACTTCATTTTTGGACATGAGTTTGAATTTCATATTAATTTCATATGCCATGAAATATTCTCTAAAAAATTTTTTTCAACCATTTAAAAATGTAAATGGTTGGCTCATGGGCCGTATAAAAACATATGGCAGGCTGGATTTGGTATGTGGTCCATAGTTTACTGACCCCTGTTCTAGACCATAGTTCTCAATTGAGATACACATCAGAATCATCTGTGCAGCTTTTTAAAAACAGGGGTGCTCAGACATCTCCTAAAACCTACAGAATGAAAATTTCTGGTGGCAGAATCCAAGATTATAATTTTTTTTAAGTTCCATAGATGATTCCGATAAGCACCCCTAATTTAGACAGGGTGCTCCAGATTTTGCTCCCTCTAGACGTTCCTGGGGCTCCCTACATACTTCAGGCTGTTGTCCACAATTACCCAATTTCTTTTACTCCAGAGCAAGTCACATAATTGTCTAGTCAAAATAACCTGCCATGATACAAATAAATAAATAAAAGTAATCCCAATGGCTTTTGGTATATTTCTTGTGAAAACATGCAATTTCAAATTTTTGATATATAATAAAGAAGACATCACAAATCAGAAAAGAAGAGGAATTCAATCAACAAAATAGACTCACAATTTAGAAACAAGAACAATTCATATCCATTTCTCACACCATACACCAAAACACATGCCAGATGCACTAAAGAGTAAAATATAAAAGGATTAAGCCATAGAAAGAAACTAAAAGGCAATCAAACTGAATATCTGTCAGACTCCTAGAGTAAAAAGAAATTTCTAAGCTTAGAAGCTTAGAAAAAGCCAAAACGAGAAACTGTGTAGATTAAACTACATACAAATTTTAAGCTTCTGTATATAATAAGGTAAAATAACTGAAATAAAGACGTAAACTGAGAAATAAATTTGCATAATTAAGGAAGTACAACTAGTTGACAAAATATGAAAAGAAAAAAGAGTCTGAGTAGTAATCAAAAGAAATGCAAGTTAATCTAAAATCCCATTTGTGATCTATCAAATTAGTCAAGGCTTTTCAAATATGAAGCAAGACTCATGGTGGGTGGAGTGTATAAAACACACTCATACACTGCATATCTGCAGTCTGGAATGGCAGAAAAACACAAATTTTGAGAAGGGTTTCAAGCCAGAATTTAGAGAAGGGTTTCTCCTCTGGCTAGCTGTGTAACCTCTCCAAAAAAAGGGGAAACAACAAATGGGTCTTAAAGAGGACTGATTCAGCAAACTATAATATATTCACTTAATAAAGTATTATGAGGCCATTAAACATTATGTTTACAAATTCCATAAAATAACATGGATAAAGGTTACACTATATTCCGTGAAAAAGGCAGGATATAAAATTGCATAAATACTGTAATTACAATGACACAAATCGTAAATAAACTGATTAATAACAGGGAAAAGGTTAAAAGAAATCCACAAAGACAGGAACAATGTTTGTGTGTGTGGTGTATGTTGGTGATTTTTTTCAGATTCTGTTTAATAAGACTGCATTATATTTACAGTGAGAAATAACCTTTTAAAAAGAGAAATTGTTGCTTGAAAGCTGCAGTGTGGCAGACTGGTCAGCAGGAAATGGTAGTTTCAGAACCATATTCTGAAATTTTACTATAAAAACCCCGATTAATGTGAATAGTTCACGTGGCAAAATCCCAGAGCACAAAGCCGAGACTTAAGTCTTAACTCTGCCCTGTGATTTCTTTACACTTGTTATATCATTAAGACTATAAAGTAAATAGCTAGTGTTCTCACTGATAACTAAGTGAAGCCTAATTGTGTGGTTTTAGTCTCAATTAAAATTGCTGAAAATGTGAAAGGCTTTCCCACAGACTCACAGATAAATGACACTTTAAACATACAGCCTTCAATTAGGAATTCTTTAAGATTTCCTTTAGCTTTCTGGAAATTTCTGCACAGAGATCTTACAAGCATTAGATACTTCTGTGACATTTAAATTTACCCTTCTGCTTTGTCTGACCTTGATACAATTTCGCTGTTTGTTAAAGGACATTTGAATTTCAAGACAATATGCAGTTCTTTAAATAACAACGGCACACAACTGAAGCATCCAACCTGCATCTGCCACGCACCTTTTGTCTTCAATCAAGTTCCAAAAGTGTGTTCCAATTCATAGTGATTTCTAGGAGGAATGGGCGAATCATACACATGCTCTCTCCCAGAACTCTCCGTGGACCCCCGTGTCCTCTCCACCCTTACTTCCTTCGGTGCTTTTGAACGTGTTTGCTAGAATATAGGGGAAGCATCTGCCCATAAGTGAAAAATAGCATTTTTAATAGGAAGATGCACTGTCTGCTTTCCTTGTTTCTGCTGCCAACGCCAGAACACACCCTCCTCATAACGCCTGTCTTCGGGGAGCTTTCTTTTCTCCAGGAGGCCAAGATGGAAACTGACTTCAGTGCAGACCGATGGAACACAGTGTGACAAATCTCATCTCAAATCACAGCCAGCTCTTCCTGGAGACCCTGTTTTAGGGCTTTGCAAAGTGCAGGACCGTCCATTACAACTAGGCATTTAGGCCTTCAAAATGTTCCTTTCTTCTTATGAGACAATAAAATACTTCCTGCAGCAACAGCAGGTGAGCACAGAAAGCGTCTTAAATATCTGACCCCAAGTGCTAAAGATGCTTAATAATCTTTAAAGTTACCAACAAGATTGTTTCCTCCGTTACCAGGATGTTGTAAAATGTCCTAATTAGTCTTTATGATAATGCCGACACCTCCACAGCACATAAAAAGGACTCTTAATTTTTAAAAGGACAACTCTGGCTGGTTTGATTTTTCTCTCTAATTGGCCTATAATGTCTATTCCTCTGGCACTCCAGACAGGCAAACATTAATTTAACAAGCAACTCATACACCAGGGGAGACCAGAGAATCGTGTGAGGAAAAGAAGGTTCCAGTATTCCAGGTGCATAATTGGCTTCATTCTTTTACCTCCTAGAAGGTGCTAAACAAGCATGTCCACAGTTCTAAGGGGTGGGGCAGGGGATGGGGAGTCCCTCCAAGGCAGCTGCTTCCTGAGGACTCTCCGCCCTCAGCCAGTCCCTGCTATGGCACAACCAGGATTCAGCAAATCCCAAGGACCGGTCCCAGTCAGGCCTCCAGGAGAAGTGGTGTGGTGAGCCAGGCCAAGGAACCGAGACCAGGAGAGCAGAGGCTGGTCCCCAGTTCTGCACCAAGCGCTCTGCGGTCTTAGACTGGTCACTCATCCTCCCTGGCCTGCTTCCCTGACTATAAAATGAAAAGAATGAACTCAAATGACTCCAAAGTCCTTTCTAGCTTTCACATCCCAAGATTTACTGGTGGGCCCAGCTCTGCCAATAGCACGGATGATGACTTCAGTCTCCCTGCCAGCTGGTAATGCAGAGACTGGCTCAGACCACTGGGAGCTATCAGCTCTTCCTGCGACATCCAACCCGATGCCAAACACTCGGTCCCAGCCCAGCTTCCAACCACACCTCCCAGGACACTCCAGATGGGTGTGGAGCAAAGCCAAGTGGAGGGTGAGTACACTGCAGGACTGAGGATTGCTCCTCCCAGCCAATGCATGAAGAAATATATTTTAGAGTTCAGGAGAGTTAGCTGAGTGAGTCTGATGTTCTCACTTCCAAGGTGGGGAGCTATACCCATGGGTCCTCCTGAACCAAAGAAACATGACCTTTGCACCAAGGGAGTGAAAAGGCTTTTTCTGTGCATTGCAAACTGGCTCTTCAAGTCATTCCTCTGGATATATCTGAGGGTTCAATATGCGTTTGGGGGCCTCAAGTATTCCTGCTGCAGTGGAGACATGGAGGGGGGGAAGGCCACAGATTGACCCCAGATGATTCCAGCTGCTGACTAACAAGCCCGCACGGGAGGCACCACTGTCTCCCCACCCCCTTTCACATCCCATTCTCCTCCACGAGCTGCTGGCAAAGAAAGCAGGAGCTGAATTGAATAACATTGCTGTTGAAAAGTTTTTTCTTCTCCAACCAAGAAAGCCATGACAATCTTTTATTTATATTTCCAATATTTCAATTTAGAGTAATACGTGTAACAGCGCTGCTGGTTCTCCGGCCACCCCCTCTCGTGATGGCGCTGTTGCCAGGCATCAGGGACAGCTCATCAGCAAATGGGGAGGGGCACGGGGGCAGGAGCAAGGCCGCGGAAGTCCTTGTTCTACCCACACACACTGGCTACTAGAAAATGGAACGCGCTCCTCAAGTGTGACATTCTGCTAGAGTGGTCCTTTGGTCGGCCTCACTGAGTCTCTGTTAAATCAATCATGCTGTTAAAATACATTAACACCACACACAGACAGATTTTTTAATTCCAGTAACATGAAGTCTGAAACAAAACAGAAACAATGTAAAGAAACTTCAAGCCAAATTTTCACTCAAACCTCAACAAGGCCTCCACCCAACCCTTCATCTGGTCTACTCCGTTGATACCTCCCCCCTCATTGTCTTAGCCCAAACCCTAATTAATTACAGGGTAGGAGGAAGAGAGAAAACTGCAGGAGAGTAGTGGTCAAGACCGAAATTTTAGTTTGTACAACTTTAGATGACGCTCAAGCTTAACTTTCTCCTGCTGAAAGTTACTTTTTTTTTTTTTTTCTTTTCAGGCCATATGGTACCCATCAATCCCAACTCTAAATTCACTTCATTTTGTTCTATACAGGGTCGGATCTAATCACTACTTTAAAACAGAATTTAGGATATGTTGATTTGACTGCCCCTCAGCCATAAGGCTGAGGGAAATAATATTTCTCAAACAGAAATGTTGGTGTCTTAAAGTGATAGAATCAGAAGAGTGTTCCATGAAATAAATCAAATTTATGAGCCATTTATGAGGTTATGTGGGAATCCTTAAAATGTGAAGGACCAATTTACATAATCATCATCCACTATCCTTTAAGTCACCTTGGAGGGGGGCTGCAAAGAATCAAAGGCTCTTTTTACTCATGGTTTAGGAGGGACAGCATGGTGCATGGGGTAGATGGGGGCTCTGGAGAATCAGAGATCTGGGTTCACTTCCGCCTCCACCATTCACTGTGTGACCTTACTCAAGTCTCTAAGCCTCAATTTCCTCACTCATAAAATGGGAATAATAATATCTTGTAGGGTTTTTGTGCTGGTTAAAAAGATGTAGGTATACACAGACATAGAAAGTACACTCCACACAAAACAGACGAAAATCAATAAATGATACTATTACTATTATTATCAAAAGTAAAAGACCCACTTAAGAGAGTACTGATATTTAGAACTTATGGAAAAGCTGGGTTGTGGTACAAACAACCTCCGTAAGAAAACCTCACACTAAACTGATGTGAAATCTGCCCAACAGAGCAATCACTGAGAATAAGAAAGTGAACTAAGGTACAAATCCCTGTATCATCATTAGGACACAGACAAAAAATGTTCAGCCTCCATTCGTATGCCTCTCTAAAGATCTATAGAGCCTGTGTCTAAGTACCCACGACAAGACACAGCCCTGCAGGCCATTACCAGCAGAACTTAAATTCAGCCACACTCCTCTTTAGTGCCACCTTACTAAAACTCACGTGGCTCCTCCACTCCCTTGTATGTGGCATCTTCAACTGGCTGGCCCAAGGCTGGCCATGGATCCCCACAACCATACCCTGAATTATGACCATTTCCCTAGCACTCTCCACCCCATAGCTTGTAGCACTGCCAGGACACTTTATTTAGTCAATAACTGGTTAGGAATAGGACTCTGCGCCTTAGAACACAAGCATATGCATTTGAAAAACTTCACTGGGACCCTGCTTAGGGACTGCTAGAGTTTATCTGCAACATTAAAATCTGAGAACCACCTGATAGTTCTGGGGGCACAAAGTCCTTTGGGGACCCTCAAAATATGCCATAGGAATGGCCACCTACTCTGCCAGCCCATGGCTGAATCTGACTGTCCCATTTGTTTTCTTGAGAAGTTTCATGAGCAGGGCCTCATGACAAGGTGTGATAAGAGTAGCTCAGGGCTTCCCTGGTGGCGCAGTGGTTGAGAGTCCACCTGCCGATGCAGGGGACACGGGTTCGTGCCCCGGTCTGGGAAGATCCCACATGCCGTGGAGCGGCTGGGCCCGTGAGCCATGGCCGCTGAGCCTGTGCGTCTGGAGCCTGCGCTCCGCAACGGGAGAGGCCACAACGGTGAGAGGTCCGCATACCGCAAAAAAAAAAAAGAGTAGCTCAAAACAACAGGTCCTGGAAAGAGATCTGTCTTAGAGACAGAAACGAAATGAGGTTAAGTGGGAAAACAACCTTGCCTAGAATGACATGTGTTGGGTAGAGGGATCCCAGGGCCTTTCCCAATAAGTTAATAAATGGACTATTTATGGAGTAACTGTGATTGGAGGTAAGAAGAAATGGTTTACAGTTTCACAGACATCATCTTCAGCAAAGCAGATTAGCCATAAGCACACAGAGATCGAGCCGGGGCAGGGAGTATTGGTGGGGAGGTGACCCTTCTTAAGTAGAAGCAGGTCACCTGTGCTGCAAAAGCCTCAGAGACCCAAATCAAGAGACAGGAACACCAAAAGAAACTGAGAAGCCTGCGGTGTCACCCACCCCTATGATGCCTGCCTCGCTTCCCAGCTGTAGAATTGCTGTACCAGTACCAGACGGAAGGGTCTTTACCTCTCAGATGCTACTGCAATTGGGATCCTTCTACCAAATTGTTTTTTAAAAGTATAACATTATTCTCCACCTAAACAACAGAAACCAATAAGGTTAGCGATTTTTATGGATCAAGCTTTTATATAAGCCACATTTAAGGACAATATAAAAAGAGTAAATAACATTTATTTTATCAATCATAGCTTTTTAAAAATGTAGCCTTATTCTTGGAATTTGTTTAGCATTCTTTGCCAAATCACCCAGATATACAATCATTGCAAGCCAAAGCCTCCTTGCAATTGATTTGGACTTTAAGCCAACTTAGAATCAAAAACCTATATTGCTTTTCCCAACTGCCAGCTGTGGTTGTTTCAGCTTAGGAAATTGTGATTTTCCTCCTTTACAATTTAATTTTGAAATAACTTCTCACAACTTTCAGCCATGTTTTCTCAGAGCTCTACTTTTCTTCTGTATAGTTTTAGTGAAAAGGAAACAAGAAAGTTATGTCATAAGTCTCTATCAAGCTTTCTACTTCTCTTGCTATTTCCACAATATCTGCATTTACTTCCTCCACTGAAGTCTTGAATCTCTCATAGTCATCCATGAGGGTAGGAATCAACTTCTTCCAAACTCCTGATAATGTTGATATTTTTACCTTTTCCCAAGAATCACAAACATCCTTAATGGCATCTAGAATGGTGAATCCTTTCCAGAAGGGTTTCAATTGGCTTTGCCCAGATACATTAGACGAATCACACTATAGGTAGCATTACAAAATGTATTTCTTAGATGTTAAGACTTGAAAGTCAAAATTACTCCTTGATCCATGGGCTACAGAATGGATGTTGTGTTAGCAGGCATGCAAACAACATGAATCTCATTGTACATCTCCATCAAAGCTCTTGGGTGACCAGGTGTATTGTCAATGAACAGTAATATTTTGAAAGGAATCTTTTTCTCTTAGCAGTAGCTCTCAACAGGGGGCTTAAAATATTCGGTAAAACATGTTGTAAACAGATGTGCTGTCGTTCAGGCTTTGTTGTTCCACTGAAGGAGTACAGGCAGAGTAGATTTAGCATAATTCTTAAGGGCCCTAGGATTTTTGGAATGGTAAATGAGCACTGCATTCAACTTAAAGTCACCAGCTACTAGCCCCTAACAAGACAGTCAGCCTGTGCTCGGAAGCTTTGAAGCCAGGCACTGACTTCTCCTCTCCAGCTATGAAAGACCTACATGGCATCTTCTTCCAACATAAAGTTATTTCATCTACATTGAAACTCTGTTTTCTCGTGTAGTCCCCTTCATTAATTATCATAGCTAGATCTTCGGGATAACTTGCCGCAGCTTCTACATCAACACTTGCTGTTTCACCCTGCACTTTTTTGTTATGGAGACGGCTTCTTTCCTTAAACCTCATGAACCAACCTCTGCCGGCTTCAGATTCTTCTTCAGCAGCTTCTTCACCTCTCTTAGCCTTCACAGAATTGAAGCGAGTTAGGCCTTGCTCTGGATTAGGTTTTGGCTTAAGAGAATGTTGTGGCTGGTTTGATCTTCTATCCAGACCACTAAAACATTCTCCATATCAGCAATAAGGCTGTTTTGCTTTCTTTTCATTTATTTGTTCACTGGGATAGGACTTTTAATTTCCTTCAAGAATTCGTCCTTTGCATTCACAGCTTGGCTAACTGCTTCACACAAGAGGCCTAGCTTTCAGCCTGACTTGGTTTTCAACATGCCTCCCTCACTAAGCTTCATCATTTCTAGCTCTTGATTCAAAGTGAGAGATGTGTGACTCTTCTTTCACTTGAACACTTAGAGACCATCGTAGGGTTATTAATTGGTCTAATTTCAATCTTGTTGTGTCTTGAGAAATAGAGGCCCAAAAGACAAAGAAAGGTGGGGGAATGGCCTGTCGGTGAAGCAGTCAGAGCACACACAATTTATTGATTAAGCTCGCTGTCTTACATGGGCACAGTTCACGGCACCCTAAAACAATTACAATAGTAACATCAAAGATCACTGATCACCATAACAAATGTAATAATGATGAAAAAGTTTGAAATATTGTGCCGATTACCAAAATGTGAGACAGAGACACAAAGTAAGCAAATCTTTTGAAAAAGTGGCACTGATTAGACTTGCTCGATGCAGAGTTGTCACAAACCTTCAATGTGTAAAAAATGCAAAGTACAATGAAACAAGGTGTGCCTGTATACTCAACATCTGATGGCTTCAGTGTAGTATTCCGTGAAACTGCTGTGCTGTAGAATTAGGAGTGAATCTTGTTGGGGTTTTTTTAGCAAAAAATTGGCCTGGCTTGAGTCGCAGAGGCTGAAAAAGTCCTAAAAGATAAACCTAGAAGGTACAGTAATGATTTCCAAGGGAAGGGAAGTAGACGATGGAACAGAAGTCTTTCTTGTTCAATGCCAGCAGGTTAGAGGTGAATAACTACATAACAATCACAGAATGTGGGGAAAAAAGATGTGTTTTTGTTGAGATACAGGACTCATGGAAAAATACTCAGTGGAACTAGAAATTGGATTCAATGACAGCCATGTTTTCCAGAATTATACATATTCCTGTTTGTGACTCATATCTGATGCTCTCCCCAAAGCCACCTGCATCCTACTAAGCTCATGCACCACCTCCATACACGTTCCCACTAATAAGAATTAGCATCTGTGTAGAACTTACGGTTCTCTAAACACTTTCATGTTCATAATCTCTCTTGATCCTCCCCATATCCCTATAAGGTAAAAATTATTACTCTAATTTTATTGACGAGTAAACAGAGAAGTTAAGTAAGTTGCCCAAGGTCATACAGCTAGTAAATGGAAAAGCTGAGACCAAAGGTCTTCTAACTTCAAGTTCAAAATTTCCATTTTACTCTGGCCCTCCCCTCCCCCCACTCCTGTAGGCTGTAACAAATTTGAAGTTATGCTACTGATCAGCAGCAATTGGTTTGAAATAAGAAATCTTTGTATTTAAATATAAACATGAATATTTGAAAATTGCTAATTTGGGCCAAATGTTGGGCTTAAAATGATTGCCAACCTCTTTTATGTGCTCAAACTCCCTTAAACCATTTGTTCTCATATAACATTTAGCTTAAGATATAATACACAATACACATATAGTGTTTCCCATGTACAATGTTTTCCAGCTTCTAATTCACTTTAGGCCATCAAAAGAGAACATGAAATAACTCCAGAGTTATTTTATTATTTTGCAGTTACCTTGCAGAGAGAGAAAGGGAAGAGTGGGAAGAGTTTTTACAACTGAGAAAATCCAGATTTCTTATTAGTCATGGTCTAAAAATGACAGTCCCTGCCTACCCAGCAGGCCTCTCTCCACCCCACTCCCCCAGCCCACAAGCTGCAGCTGGCAGACCCTGCTGCAGACCACATTTTTCTGCCTGGGAATCCACCTACAGACCTGAGCAGGGAACCCATTTTTGTACAACCTGGAGTGGTCCTCATGGTCTTAGGGGCAGAGTACCCCCCAGGAGGGCTGGAATGAAGCTCACGAGAGGACCTGGCTGCAGTTCCAGCCCCGGACCATGGCATCTGACCATGCATAGCCGCTCTAGAAGCGGCGCCAACACCAAGGCTCCTCCTGACACACAAGCCTCCTTCCCCCACCAAGAGCTCACAATGAGTTCACTAAGGTTGCCCTGAATACTCCCCAATACTGCCCACCCGCAGAGGCCTTTGTTTATCCAACTTGACCACAGTCAGGAGAGTCTGGTGAATGAGGTGAGAAAGGTTACCCTCCCATCAGAGCTGGTAGAAAGCGGAGTAGCCATACCTTACAGCTCAGAAGGAAAGGAGAGTGTGATTTATGATACTCAGGAAGGGGTCCTTGCCCCAGACGTACTTCTCCAGCAACTATTCAGCTACCTGAATATATGGGGTAAAACCCTTTGTTAAAGATAAAGCCAAAAATAAAGTCAGGACAGGATGTCTTTGACAGGGAACCCCTCTTCCTCCCTCTCCCTCTCCCATGGCACCACGTTACAAACTGCACATGCTCCCCTTTACAACAAGGCTCAGTTCAAGTTCTCGGTACATTCCCCAGCTCTGACCTCCCCTGTTCCCCAAACCAACACATTTTCCCTTAGGCGTATAATTATGATTGCTCACGAATTTAAACCCCCAACAGAGGCCTGTGTTCCAGATGCAAACATCTCAGGCATCAAAGAACTGGTTTGAGTTTATGTTTCCACTTGGATGGTGTCTTAAATTGAGATCTTTGGAAACAGACTCTGAGATGGAAAGCTGCCTGCTAACAGTATACTGGGGAGTGCTCTCGGGATAGAAGGAAGAGCAGACAGCAGGACAGGGCAGAGGGAGAAACTAGCCAACAATGTGGTTGCAGCACAGACTTCAGGCAATCTGATGGGGAGCTCTAAAGCTGGGAGGGCCGGTAGGAGTCTTCCCAAATTGAGAGAGGAGGCCAGGACTTTTAATCCCTTATCAGCCAGTTACATACCTTGGGTGAGGCGGTGCTTTGTGGCCGAGAGCAATTCCCATTAAGTGACAAACCTGTGAGCCATGAGCAGCCAATGTTCCCAGGAGCTAGGGACAGATGCATCAGTTCTCAAGAGGAATCTGGATGGGGCATTATAGCCCATGATAGCCCACCCCTTATGCACTTGTTTTTTATAGTAAGTCCACCCCATCAAAGGAGTGGTTTTTCCATGATTCCGGCTGACCTTGTTTCAGAGATAAACTTATAAGACAAAAACTTGTGCAATGAATAATCTTGCTTCTACAGTTGATCTCAAGGCTGAAACTGATAATCATTATTTGCCTCTTCTCCACACTTATTCTAGATTCCCTTCGCTCTTGGCTAGAACCTCTGCTAGTCTAAATGGCATATCGGGTGGGATGACCCAGACTTTCATATCTGAGGGCTCCGAGCTCCTGGTTCCCATGTCAGTTTCAGGCAGGAGCTGTTGTACTTTCCTATTTTCTGTTAAAACTGGGAAAGGTGTCCCAGTGCTTCACCTAGAAGTCAAACATCTTCCTGCTCTCTTTGTGTAGCAGTAGCCCTACGTCTTCCTAATAATGAGGGTGAATTACTCATAACAGTATGTAACTCCTTTCCTTGACTGCTGGTCTCTTGAGACAAGAAACCCAAAGTGAGCCAGGTGGCAGCCACAGTTCAATGAGACACTTACTGTGTCCCCTTGGGGAAGCATTTTTCCTATGGGACCAGGATCTTTAGATTCACAGAACTCAGAGTTATGGGAAAGGGAAGTAGCAATTCCCCAAGTGAGTCATTGGGAATGATGGTAAGGGGTCCTCCTACTTCTTACCTCCTTGATTTCCAGACTCCTGTATTCCACCTATTAAATAATACCACAGAATGGTCTTTGATTTAAGGCACATACCTTAAAGGGAGGATGATGTCCCATCTTTGCAGTACATCATCTTCAAGCTGGCATTTAAGCAAATTCTTTAAAAGATCATTCCACCACTCTATCATTCTTGTGGCTTCTGGGTAGTGCAGTAAATGACAAGACCAATGGACCCCATGGCCATGTGCCCATTGCCACATTTCCTTTTGCTGTAAAGTGGGTCCCTTGGTCTAAAGCAATGCTATATAGGGTCTCATGTCACTAGACTAAATGCTCTGCAGGTTATGAGTGCTTGCTGAGGGCCTGCAAGCAATAAGGCAAACTCAGAATTAGAGTATGTGTCAACTCATCAAGATGAATTGCTGCGTGTTTCAAGGTAGAAGGTGTCCAATGTAGTCAACTTGCTACCAAGTGGCTGGTTGTTCTCCTCAATAGATGGAGGAGCTAGGCTCCCCATGAGCTAGGCTCATATAAAAGGCTCAGCATTGGTCTCTGTTGCTGGCTAGTTGGACATCAGGCAGTGGATGTAGTTATATCTGCCTTGATGAGTTGCCCTGATCCTGACACCATGGCTATCCTTTTCTTTTACTCATTGTGCCAGCACTGAGATGGTCCATGCCAGATGGGCTGAGGTCACCTGGCTGAGTCATTTTATACCTTTGTTGTTTTGTGCCTCTTTTGTGATAGATAAACTCTTGTGATCATTTACATGCAATACAAAATTCATGCTCATTTCCATAGACCCATCTAGACCTTCTTATCTCTGATCTTCCAGTCTTTCTCCTTCCAAGTCTCTAACCAAGAATCAAGGTCATGAGTCTATATATATTCCTGCATAGGACCACTTCACTTTCCACACAAACTGGATGACCCAGTGCACCACCTGGAACTCTGCCCACTGGAGTACTTTCCCCTCCCTGGTGCCTTTCAGAGATACACAAGTGAATCTAGAGGGCAGCTGCTCTCTGTCTTTGGCTTGTATCCACATACCAAGCTGACCAATCCATGAGCCTAACTCAGGCATTTTCCTTCCCTGTCAGCTGGTTGGTTATGAAGGACTGCTGATTGGACATAGACACGAGTGTAGGAGCAAGGCTGGTACCACAATGGTGGGTGTTATGGAGTCTGCAGTATCTGCTCCTACAGCTTACTTGTACCCTCTGGTCCTGTGGGAGCCTGATCTTGAGTGTTCCACTGCCATTTTACAATGGACCACTTGTGGGTCCACCATGCCACTGACTCAGAGGATCTGACCCAGACTGCTCATGATGGGCAGGTCTGGCTGCATGGCCCCTTGATGTCCCACGGTCAGTTGCTCAGTCTTTACCAGGGTCCAAAGATGTGCCAGATACTTTTTTTTGAATGACATATAATTCTCTGCTGTAGATGGAATGGCCTAGCTCTGGAATCCTAGGAGTCCATGTTGAGATTTTCCTATCAGCGCTTCCCATAAATATCACACAGTGCTTTTTTTCTACCACCAATGCCTTTAGTGCCACAGGGGGTGCCAAGCCATGTGACCCAAACAGCAGAGCTGCTTCCATCACAGCCTGGGCCTTTCCTTCTTTGGGCCTGTCTCAAAGCAAACAGCCTTCCATGACCCCCTGTTAATGGGTAGGAACAGCACTCCAAAATACAAAATATGTTGTCTCCAGAATCTGAAGCACTGTGCTTCTTCCTTGGTAATGGGAGATGAAAGTCGCAATGAGTTTTCCTTTACTTATAGATCTCCCAACATGGTCCAAGCCGCTGGATTCTAAAAAACTTCATTAATGTGACAGGCCCCTCAATCTTCTTTGGGTTTATTTCCTGCAATCTGGAGTGTGTGTGCCTTACCAAAACCTCCAACATACCTGCCATTTCTTGTAATCTAATCTGATTAACACAGCATCATCAATATAGCAGACTATTGTAATGTTCTAAGGAATGTCCAGATGGCTCTTGTCCCTTTGGACTAGAATATGATACAGGGCAGGGACAGAGTTAGTATGGCTGTGGAACAAAGTAAAAAATGGTTACTTCTGTCTGTTACATTGAATGCAAATTGTTTCTGACAATCCTTTCTAATAAAGATGGAAAAGAACTTATCGGCAAGATTAATGACCATATAGCACAGCCCGAGGCTGTGTTCATTTGCTCCAGCAAAGAGACTCACCTCTGGCTCATAGCTACCGTTGGGGTAGGTAGTTGGTAGAGTCTGTAGTCATCCACTGTCATCTGCCATGATCCATCTGGTTTTTAGAGGTTATACTGGAGAATGAAATGGGGATATGATAGGGACTGCCATCCCTGCCTTCTTTAAGTCTTTGACGTCTGGCAGACAGTATTGGTTTTGATTCACTCTCTTGGGTGGGAGGGGGAGAGGCAGTGCCAGAGACTTCTACTTGGCTTTCCCCACAATGATAGCTCTTACCCTTCAGGTGAGGAGGGTTCTGAGAAGTCCCAGGTAAGCTTGTTCCAATTACACGCTTAGGGACTAGGGAAATGATTATCAGGTGGGTCTGGATCCAGAGGGCCCACTGTGGTCTAGGCCTGTGCCAGGCTTTCCTTATTACCTGCCCCCCCGCCCCGCCGCACACCTTCACTTGAAAAGTGGGACTACGGTGGTCCTTTGGGTCCCTGCTATCACTATCAATACAGACTTTGTGTCTAACCAATCCTCAAAAGGGCTTGGTATTTCCCTTTCCCCAACGCACAGTTGAGGAAATAGGTCCTTTGGGGCAAGAACTGGGGGAATTACTACTGAATATACTTGCTGCTATGTTGGTCAGTGGATTCTGGGTCTGAAAAATAATGCCTAGAAACCAGACAAGAGATCACAAATGATTATTGGGATGATGACCCTAAGCCTCTTAATTATTCATTTGTGATTTCTTTTGATTTGTGTAAGAAACCTTGTTGGTTTCCCTTCCAACTTGCATCTAGGAATATCGTGTTCCATGTTCTGTTACAAACCCCTCATTTCTCTACAGGCTGCCCCTGTAACCCCGGTTGCTTTTAGGGCTTCAACTACTCATTGTTATCATTTTACCCACCTTGATTCAGCCACCTGGCCTCTATCCTTTCAGTATCCTAACATCCCCGCTGGTATCAGGGAGCCCTGCTCTATAAAAGCATTTCCTACCAACATTCCTGGCTCACAGAAGCATTTCCTACCAACATTCCTGGCTACAGCATTTGTAAGAATCCCAGAAGTCCCCACTGGGATTCTTATAAATGCTGTAGCTCCTCTGGGGTTTCCTATGGAACTTAGCAGGCAAGTCTTATATAGTATATCCATTACAACATACCCACTTCTCTGCCCCTTCTGATTCCTTTTTCCATCATCTATCACATCATCTACTTCACTTAGTATAGGTAGGCCTTCACTTTGGCCAAGCTCCTGAGAGTTGACCTGCATATTAGTCCCATTCCCTAGAATTCCCGCTAATATGTTGAATTATGTATCACAGAATTCCATATTGGAAAACTCATGTTACCCACATCCCTCAGGATCCAGTCCCGTGTACCCTCTCCCAGCTCTCATGTACCCCCATGCTGACTAGATCCTGCAGCTCCTTTGGGGTACTAGTTTCTCCCTTCCCTTAGCAGGTCTAGTTCTTCCCAGCCTACTAATAATGTAACTTGACCCTAGTTATTGACAGAATGGTAAAAAGGGGAGGGAGGCATAGATCTGAGAGCGAGCAAGCACTGTCTCGTAAGTCACCTGCCTGATGTGAGCCCTCTGCATGATCTCCTAGTAAGAGAAGGGGACCGACAAGTTGTTACGTAACTTGCTATTTCCTTTTCTTTTTTTTTTTTTTGCGGTACGTGGGCCTCTCACTGTTGTGGCCTCTCCCGCTGCAGAGCACAGGCTCCAGACGCGCAGGCTCAGCGGTCATGGCTCACGGGCCCAGCCGCTCCATGGTATGTGGGATCCTCCCGGACCAGGGCACGAACCCGCGTACCCTGCATCGGCAGGTGGACTCTCAACCACTGTGCCACCAGGGAAGCCCAACTTGTTATTTTCTAACAGGGTGGGTGGGCCACTTCTGCAGATCAAGCAGGTTTGGAAGAATATGGGGGTTCAAAGTTCTAAAATGCATCCACCCAGATATCCCAATTTCAATGACAGGTCCCTCTCCTTCCCTGTTAGGTCCTCAGCCTTGGATCAGGAGACCAACCAAGGCTGAGAATTCAACCCCCTCTGAAGCTCTGTTACTCTTAAGAGTAAGTTCTCCACTTGCTCTGCTCTCCAACTGTAGGAGATTAGAGTTTCCTTAAATACTGTCAAGAAGGCCCTCTGGCTTTCACATTTTGCCTTGAAATGGTGATTAATCACCTAAGCCTGTCACTGTTGCTCTTTCAAGGAATTAATGGCACTCGGCAAGAGCCACCCAACTCCATAGTTCTGAAAGTTACCATTTTCCTCACTAATGAAAGTTTTCACAACTGCACTGCCTCAGGCTGCTAGAGGATATTCCACTTGTGCTGGATGTTGCCAGCTGTAAGTGGTAATTCATATCTAAAATCCCATTTAAGAGTCAGCTTTCTAGAACCGCATCCAGTACTAACTATATTAGGTTCAGTTACCTAAAAATAATCTCTAAACTTGAGAGTTGCATGCTGAAGGTTGACTGGGTTGTGGCTATAGGAGATAAGCCTGTAAAAAGAGCAAGAAATGTGGGGTTGGACAGAGACCTCAGCTAATCCTACAGGGAGCAGAAATGGTCTTTAAAAGTTGTCCCAAATTGAGTCAAGGACCCCAGCTTTTGAATCCCCACATCAGCCAGTCCTACTGGCCCCTCCCCATCTGTCAGATCTCAGTTAAAAAGTCATTCTCCCCAGACACATTCCTGAGCACCCCACATAAAATACGCTTGCTCTCACACCCACCATTATTCTTTATATAGCACCCTGCATTGCCTACCTACCACTTATTATAATCTGTAAACCTTTGGTATGTTTGTTTGTGTATGTATTTATTGCCTGTGTCTCCCTCCAGAACACAAGCTCCATGAGGCCAGGAACCACATCTGTCTATTCATTATAGTTTCTCCCATTCCTGGAACACAGTAGGTAAGAGGCCAGTAAAAATTTGTTGAATGAATGAACTGGAGAAGAGAAATGACAAGTTCGATAGACAAAGAAAAATTAGTCATTGATACTAATGAGCAACAGGATTAGATCAAGCAATTGCCAGGTTGTTGAAACTCCCTTGGGTGTAAGCTGGACTGTCTAAAGGGAACACGGTATGACAGGCAGAGTTTGATTCTAGTGCCTTTGCTTCCTAGTCCTAGTCATCATTTACACCCCTATGTGGCCAGGTATTTTAGAGCCTAAACTAAGAGTCCCAGCCTGCTTCTGTCTACGCCAGGGGGAATCATGAGCCAAAAACACAGAGATCCTAATGTTACTGGGATTTTATTTGTACCCACTGGCTGGTGAGACCTGGGCAAATCCAGGGTACTCTAGCACAAATCTGAGCCAATCCTTTTCCCAAGGATATTTTTATTTTCAGCCTAATGTCTAATTATGAGCAAAAGGAGTTTCTTGCTCATTAAGATAAAATTTCAAATACCTGGATGGACAGAACAGAAATAATCTCTCAATCACAGAACGTTTTTCAGGGCCCACTGGATCATATCCTTAGAGACTTTGATCAAAACCAGCAGAAAAGCATCAAGAGGCCTGCTGGTCACCATCATCCATTAACTAGCCATTTGACCTTCTTGCTAAGTCACTTAGCCTCTTCAGGGTCCAACCTCTTCATATGTAAAATGAGAATTAATATGGATGTGGTAGAAAGAGTCTTAGACTGGGACTAGACATGACCCCAGCTCTGCCAAATTCCTGTGTGATCTTACACAAGTACTCCACCGCTATGGGACTCAATTTATGTTTTTTTATAAATTTATTTATTTTTATTTTTGGCTGTGTTGGGTCTTCATTGCTGTGCACAGGCTTTCTCTAGATGCAGTAAGCAGGGGCTACTCTTCATTGTGGCGCGCAGGCTTCTCATTGTGGTGGCTTCTCTTGTTGCAGAGCATGGGCTCTAGGCACATGGGCTTCAGTAGTTGTGGCACATGGGCTCAGTAGTTGTGGCTTGCAGGCTCTAGAGCGCAGGCTCAGTAGTTGTGGCACACGGGCTTAGTTGCTCCATGGCATGTGGGATCCTCCCCGACCAGGGCTCAAACCCGTGTCCCCTGCATTGGCAGGCAGATTCTTAACCACTGTGCCACTAGGGAAGCCCCTGGGCCTCAATTTATAATACAATCTATAAATGAACAACTAGGTACCATTGCCTCTCAGGTTCCTTCCAGTCCAAATAGTCAATATTCTTCGTGCATATGTTCCCAACCCTAAAGCAGATGGGCTCAACCCTTCCTAAAAATGGAGTCAATTTTTATGCCGACTTTCTTATGGAAAGTTTCAGGTGTAAAGAGAATCAGCTTGTAAAACAGATGACTGAGCATTTCTCAAAATAAACATTTGCCAAAGCTAAGTTAGACAGGGAATTGCCTGGAGTTATGAGCTTCAAATGCAGCATTAAAACTCTTAATAGACTTGAAGATTCGTTTGTAGATTAGTATTTATTAATATCCCCACTGATTCTATTTTCTACTCCACATTCAATGCAAATGCTATTTTTACCAGCATCTTTATTATTACATTCATTGAATGGCATGAAGGCATCTTGTGGAATTATACACAGCAATGTCCTGAAGTTGCTTTTAGAAATTACTATTTTTATCCTGTACAGTTAATTGAACCTGCTGCTATATATCTAATTTATGTAAAGTACAAAGACAGCAAGTTGTTAAACAAAAGTGTATTTGATGCATAATATTAGGAATCACTCCCTTTAATGTTATGGAATATAGGCTATCAAATTATCTTTCTCTCCTAAATGTAACAGCTGAATTTTATTTATGGTTGCATATTACATGTATTAAGATCTATGTAGTCCAATAAATATGGTGGAATGCAACAATTTTCTCAACTAGTATCGGCAGATAAAGTTGCTTAAGTCAATATTTTGGTAATTTAAGCATTGCTAACCAGCTCTTGAATCTATTAATGATGATCCATTTCACTACACATCACGATCTGGATCAATTTGTCTATCCCCTCTTTATATAGATCTAACTGGCTCCACTTCCATGCACAGATATAAAGTACCATCAATACACATTACTTTTTAGTACTACTTCCCTCAAATATTGATTTTTCATTTTTTTGTCAAACAGAATGTGTGCTCTCATTCTGTACTGTCAGGGTACACACACACACACACACACACACACACACACACACACACACACCCTCGCTGAGAGTCATCACACTATATGTAATTTTCCTAATAACGTAGGAGCCATAATGCATGAACATCTATATTGTTTAAGTTATTTTTGTTTCAAGAAACAGAAGCTGATTGATTTGCTTAAATAAAGGAGGGGAGAAACATTTATTGAAAGGATCCCAGGTTATCACCTAGAATCAAAAGGAGAACTGAATAACCAGACTCAGAAAGCCAAGGAGCCCAGGGCATCTCCTGGCCCTCAGCAAGAGATTAAGTAACTGATATATGTTGAATACTTACTGTGTGTCTGGAACTGTTCTATGTATTTTAAAGGTATTTTCTCATTTAGTCCTCAAAACAATGTCATGAGGTAGGTACCACTATCTCCATTTTAAAGATAAGGAAGCTAAGGAAAGGGAAGTTAACTAACTTGCCCAAAGTCCCAACGCTAATAAGTAGCACAGTCAAGACTCCACGATACTCCTGCATGCTGTCTTCTTTCTAGAGCATGGCCACCAGGTGACCCAGCACCATCAACTGCCATTCTCCATGTGTCACTGTTTCAGATTCCACATTCATGGGAGACTCTCCCACCCACTCTCCTGGTCAGAGACAGGGCCATGCTGCACAACCATGACCCATAGGGACAATACGCGTATATCCCAAGCTGGCCCCAGAGAAAGAGAAATTCTTGTAAGCCTGGAAGCCCAACCAAAGAGTGTCTATTATGTTGCTGCAGTGGGAAAACCCTGAGCCTGGTGTCTCAGAAGACTTGGTTCTAGTCCCTGCTCTGGAGCTAATTATATGAACTTGGCAAAGGTTAATCAATTGGGGCTTCAGTTTCTTCATTTATAAGATTAAGCAAATAGATTACACTTACCTTATTCCTTCCATCCTTAAGATTCCTTTATATTTAATAAAAAAAACACAGGTCATCCTCTTAGGCGGCACCTCCTTCAGCTGCCATGTGCTTGAAAACTCTAAGTTACACAGCTCCTCTCCTCCAAAGGAGGCCTCCAAAAATTATTATTAAATCAGTCACAAGAGCCTCTCATCTTTGGGGACATTCCCATGCCTTCTTCATTCAGACAGCATTGAGGCCAGAAGAGTGGTAGCTGGATTCTGTAGCACTAGGGGCTCCTCTTAGAAAGCCACAGTGTATTTATCATTTCCAATGTGTCACTTGGCCTCCTCCCCAGAGGCTGAGCTAGCCAAGGAGGATTCTAGCCTGATACCAATAAAATATATTTTTTATTGTCTGTTTGTCTATCTGGTTGCCCCAAGTAGCTATCCTGAAATTAATCTCTCATTGTCCCTTTTTCTCTGTCTTTTCAGAAAGGAAATGTCAAAGTTCAAGGGGCCAGGGACTTAAAGGTAGCTGGGAGGGGCTTCCCTGGTGGCGCAGTGGTTGAGAATCTGCCTGCTAACGCAGGGGACACAGGTTCGAGCCCTGGTCTGGGAGGATCCCACATGCCGCGGAGCGACTAAGCCCGTGAGCCACAACTACTGAGCCTGCGCGTCTGGAGCCTGTGCTCCGCAACAAGAGAGGCCGCGATAGTGAGAGGCCCGCGCACCGCGATGAAGAGTGGCCCCCACTTGCCACAACTAGAGAAAGCCCTCGCACAGAAATGAAGACCCAACACAGCCCAAAATAAATAAATTAATTTTTTAAAAAAAGGTAGCTGGGGGTGGGAAGGGGGGGTATTGAGCTGCGCAGGTTGTGTGGGCTGAATATGTGTCCTCAAAAATTTCACGTTGAAGTTCTGATCCCCAATGTGATGGTTTTAGGAGGTAGGGCCTTTGGGAGGTAATTAGGTTTAGATGAGGTCATGAGGGAGGAGCCCCCATCATGGGATTAGTGCTCTTATGAGAAGAGGAAGAGACCAGAGCTCCCTCTCTCTCTCTCCCCTCCCACCATGTAAGGACACAAAAGAAAGGTGGCCATCTGCAAACCAGCAAGAGGGCACTCACCAGGAACCAAATCATCTGGCATCTGATCTTGGTCTTTCCAGCCTACAGAACTGTGAGAAATTAATTTCTGTCGTTTAAGCTACCCAGTCTATGGTATTTTTCTATAGCAGCCTGAGTTGCCTAAGACAGCAGGTGAGCTGTTAAAGGATGTGAATTTCAGGCTTGAACACCTAAATGCAAGTATTAGCCCTAATTCCCAATCCTTCTAGTCCCAAATGTCCAACTAAACTACCAAATATGAAGTCACTCCAAATATACAGCAATCCACTATTTTTCCAAAAGAAAAGATTTTTTAAAAATTCTTAGTCAACATGAGTATATACATTTGTAGGAATTGCGGTTGTAGTAGGCAGACAATGGCTACCGAAGATGCCAGGTCCTAATCCCTTAAAACTATAAATATTACATTACACGGTGAAGATTTTGCAGATATGATTAAGTTAAGGATCTTGACATGGGGGTGATTATTTGGATTATCTAGGTGGTCCTTAAATGCCCTCCCAAGTGTTCATATAAGAGAGAGGCAGGGCTTCCCTGGTGGCGCAGTGGTTGAGAGTCCGCCTGCCGATGCAGGGGACACGGGTTCGTGCCCCGGTCCGGGAAGATCCCACGTGCCACGGAGCGGCTGGGCCTGTGAGCCATGGCCACTGAGCCTGCGTGTCCGGAGCCTGTGCTCCGCAGCGGGGGAGGCCGCAGCGGTGAGAGGCCCGCGTACCGCAATAAAAATTAAAAAAATAAAAAAATAAAAAGGCTGGCTTAAAGTGACATCCAACACTTGTAATTATGAGGCCAAAAACTCAGGATTAATTACTAAATTGTATTCAATATTTTGCTTCCTTTTTAAATTTTACCGGTTGAATTAGGTGACTCTCTAGCATTAATCAAGGTCATTTCAAGATAATGTGTTTCTCAAACTGTTCTCTGCCATGCAGTGACCTGATCTTTCTTCAATTACCTGGTGGGTTTACCACAAAGCTGAGTTGAGGAGTCCAAGCAATGTTTCATATGGTCAACCATTTTTGGAAAATGTGCCAAAGTAAGATATTTTAACTGCAGTGTGTTAAGATCACCATGCCTTTTTGTTCTAACTTATTCTCCATCAAGCTTTCCCCTTGATGTTTTGGAGGTGTTTTGGAGAGGTCATAGGCATTCAAGAGATCTGGCTGAGGGCAGGGTGAACTTGGGTGCATTTAGTTTGAGTTCAGTGGGAGATATTTCGGTGGCTCACAGTCACTTCTGTGCATAATGAAGTCATCGCTAGCTGTCCTGGGACAGGAACAGCTCTTAGGAACACTCCTACAGCCCACTGTGCCAACTCATCTGGCACCAGGACCAGGGCCAGAGGTCATATGGAGATACTCACAGGTTCTATGGTACCCAGCATGCAAGTATGTGGGTACTGGATGAGAAATATAATTTGAAATGTGTGGAACCAGAAGCCAGCCTGTGGAAAATTCTTCCAATCATCAGAGGTTTAAAACTGTAAGCAGAAGATTTGGTACTCATTAATGCCTAATAAGAACAGAAGTTCTTTCTTATTGAGGAAGTATACTCAATAACGCAGCATTTTACAATTATAAATGCACCATTGATTTTTTTTCTTTTTGATGGGAAACATGTGAAATAAATTTATCAGAATCTCTGGATCTATTGGGGAAAACCCAGAGCAGTACCGCAGACTGAGTACCTCATCTGTAACAGCTCAATTACAAATGAAACTCACTAGAGATTTTCTCAAATCTGACAGTCAACCTGAATGTAAATGACATTACCAAGAACGAATCACGAAGTTCAAAGGAACTCTTCTAAACTATTTACGTATTTTTTAACTGCCAACAAACTGAATTACCTTTACATTCTTATTATGGAAAATGATCTTATAAAATCATTGATATATGAAGACATACATGATTTTTTTCTGCAGTTTGTAGCGTTTGTGATATTTATCAGCCGATTTCTTCTCTCATTTTAAATAACTCTTCAGCTTTGAGCAAATTTTGTATTCTCTTTCTTATAGCGAGTCCCTGAAAATTGATTTCTAAAAGGTTTATTAAACACAGAGCGATAATCACAATGGCGTTTGAGTCTGATTTAGCGAATAGAGCTCTCGGTACCAACCAACCCTTGGTGCTCCTGACAGGACCACACGGTGCTGCCTGATCACAGACGCGCTCCACCCCCCCAGCTCTCTGTTCTATTTTTGTTACTCATAAGCATCACAGACCCAGTAGTCTTACCGTGGGACTGTTTAAAGCAGAGAAGCACAAGAAAAGAAAGAAGGGAGAACTTAGTAAGCTGCTACTGCCAGGGTTCAAATCCTGGCTCCTCAATTTTCTAGCTGTGTCATCCTGGGTAAATTACCTAACCTCTGGGAATAATTATAACACCTCTCTCATGAAGCCACTGTATTAAGTGAGTTAATTCATATGGAACGTTTAGATCAATAACTAGCACATGGTGATAAACTCTCTGTAAAAGTTAGCTCTTATTATATTGTTGTAGTTGTTATGCCCACCTGCCAAGCTGTGTTGATTGCTAGCGCCTCACTGAGTTCTCATAACCAGCCTCATCATTCTCATGTTGCAAAAGGACAAAATAGGTTTAACAGAACTTCAAAATTTGCTCAAAATCTCATCACATAGCTAGTATGAATGATAGAGGGAAAATTCAAATCCATGAATATCTGACCCCATTCTACTTCTTTTCATTATACCACGAACCTCAAAAATTGATTTTGTTCTCACAAATGAAAAAGATGCATTATTTCAGTGCTTTAAAATAAAAGGCTGCCATGAGTAAAATAATAATTGATGGTTGAGTTGTGAAGGGTTTGTTTGTTTATGCTTGTTTTAAGTAAACAAAGTCAAAATTGTTGAAGTAAATTTAAATATATGCAATTCGTGTTATTTCATACCCTTTACAAATCTGGAATTATCTGATTTAGAAACATAAAATCACATTTTACATGAATTGGTTTGCTCTTGAAATTAGTCTGTTATGTTAAATTAAAAGCATTTTCATTCAGCCAATCCTGACAAATATTCCGATTGTGCTACTTTTGAGTTGTTTTTCATTTTTGTTACAAATGGAGTTACAAGGTGATGACCTTTAAGGAATCCAGCATTGCTACATTTTTTTTAACAATTTATAAGGAGGCAAACAGTTGAGAACAGAAGCATATAACCACACTATAATAAAACAAAGAGCTATTATGTTGTCTGCAGTTGGTTTTCTTTACAGTGAGGGGTAGAGACAAAAAGCGCTCCTTTCCAGAAAGGGAATTAAAAGGAAGAAAGGAAAAGCCCTCATTTCTTCTCCCAGGCTCCCCAATGGATTGAGCACAATGTCTGCCATGTAGAACACAATCGTCTGGTAAGTTTCTAGGAATTTGTGCTTTTTGTGATTTTTAAAAGAATTTTTTATCATACACACAGAAATCTAAAATCCTTCCTAATTCTTTAAATCCTTACTATTATTCAATCTTGACTACATTATCATCACGGTCATATATTACCCCCCGCAACCCGGTACAGAGCTTTGTCGACATACAAGCCTGGACCAGAGGCTGTCCCAGAGGCAGCATCCTGTATCCAGGTAGATTTTCTGCCGCCCACACAGGGTGTTAAAATTTTCTTGAAAGTACTGCCAATATTAAAAGTGAGAGATCTCACATTGAGGTGTGGAATTCTGGCTTTTCTTTAAAAAGCAGAATATCTGGCAATTCTGAACCTGCCTTCCCCTCACAGCAACAATCAGCAGGCACTGAGAAATAAGCTGCCCCACTAGACAGAGCAGGCATTCTACAGGCTGCCGCAGGCTCCGCCCTCCCCAACAGCAAAGCCAAGCTTTTGCTGCCACTTACCACCATTCTTAAGCTCTTGCACTTCTTGCAGTAGAGTAGGGACTCTCGAATATTTGGTCTTGGGACCCTTCTATACTCTTAAAAATCATTAAGCACTCAAAGAGTTTCTGTTTTGTATGTTAGATCTATAAATATTTACTATATTAAAAGTTAAAACTGAGAAAGTGTTAAAATATAAAGATATTTCCTATTAACACCAATAACATATTTTTATGAAAAATTATTTTTCCAAAACAAAAAAAGATTACGAGAAGAATGGCATTGTTTTTATATTTTTGAAAATCTCTTGAACGTCTGGCTTAATAGAATCAGCTGGATTCTCATATCTGTTTATGTATTTAATCAATTGTGATATGTTGTTTTGGTTAAAGCAAATGAAGAAAACCGGCCTTGCACAATTGTGTAAGAAGTTGGAAAATGGACACATGTTTTCATAGCCTTTTCATATAATTGTGAATATGATTCTTTGATACTATATTAAAACTCAACAAGTGGTAACTTCTTAAAGTTAGTTGCAATGTGGAATCTGCAACCATTCCAAGAAGCTCATACTGTTACATTAAAATCCATTGGTCTTACACTTTGTATCTTCTACCCATGCAAGATTTTATAATGTCATGCATTGGTCATTTGGAAAATACTGGTTCAATGAGTTATGCAGATCTTCCAAATGTTGACATATTCCATTGTATAACATCAAAAAAATCACATTTTTTTTTAATGTTATCTTGGAAAAAGTTTTGAAAGTATTAGCATGCTATCCAGCTCATAGTTGTGGACACAAGTTTTCCCAAATATTAATGTTTGAAAGCTCCAACTTCACCACTGGCAACAAATTCTGATGGCTGTTTTCCTTGAAGTGACAAGCTAACTTCATTCATTTTGAATGAATGCCAGATGCCCAAGTTTGAATAACCATAGTTTGAAAAATGCTGTTCCATGAAAAAAAAGTGTATAGTTCAGCTTGCAACTCAAGCAATTGCATAAGTGAGACAGCCACCATACTTCACTGTGCAGAAATACTTTATGTACACTTCCAATATTGTCACATAATATGAAAAAAGATGTGTACTCAACAAGGGTTGAGATGTAATAAAAATTAATAATTTTTACTATTTCACCAAGGACAAGTGAAATTGTCATTTTTTTAAAAATGTGAGTGCATGGCAGTGGAGAATACAGTAACTACTAGAACAGTCCGGTGCCAATGACTTGATTCCTGTTGAATCACTATTGCTTTTGTATCATCAGAACAAATATCAATACAGTGAAAAAGGCAAGTAATGTCTTACACTTTATAAAAATAGTTTAGACCTCATGAACCTCCTGAAATTATCTCAGGGGCCCCCAGAGGTCCACTGCTCACATCTGAGAACTGCTATAGTAGGAAATATTTCTCCATGTTCATTTCTAAGTCAATATCAGAAAAATAAAAGATGACCTCAGAGGATGACGTGTTTTAAGAAACTGGACGTGAGCATCCAGCCTGCATCACTAGTTTGAGTTTCCTGTGTGATCTCTGTAGCCATATGAGTTTGCAATAATGGCCTAAACACATGTTACCATTACCACCACTGTCCCATCCAACCCATCCCAGAGTGACCACACTTCAAGTTGTCAACAGCCCTTCACACCTGGTGTGGATGAACAATGGGAGTTACACTCTGAGGAATTCAAGGAGACATAGTTCGGAAGATGAGAGAGTGTTTCTGGGGCCACCAAAGAGACTTAGCCTAGTTTCTATATTTTGCCTAGAAGAGAATGAGAAGGGGTTGACTACTTATTTTTATTAAGCCACTATTTATTTATTTATTTATTTATTTATTAACCCCATTTCACTTGGTCTATAAGAGTTTACACACTGGCAGCTAAAGAAAGGAAGAGGCATTTAAGCTCAGGGCTCAGTGACTCCCAAATACCTCAGCTTCACACAGTCTGACTATCCCAAGATTTGTAACTGGGATTCAAAACAGCAATGCAGAGGTTGGTCAAGATGGCAGAGTAGAAGGACGTGCTCTCACTCCCTCTTGCAAGAACACCAGAATCACAACTAACTGCTGAACAGTCATCAACAGGAAGACACTGGAACTCACCAAAAAAGATACCCCACATCCAAAGACAAAGGAGAAGCCACAATGAGACAGTAGGAGGGGCGCAATCACAATAAAATCAAATCCCATAACTGCTGGGTGGGTGACTCACAAACTGGAGAACACTTATACCACAGAAGCCCACCCACTGGAATGAAAGTTCTGAGCCCCACATCAGGCTTCTCAACCTGGGGGTCCAGCAACGGGAGGAGGAATTCCCAGAGAATCAGACTTTGAAGGCTAGCTGGATTTGACTGCAGGACTTCAAAGGGACTTGGGGAAACAGAGAGTCCACTCTTGGAGGGCACACACAAAGTAGTATGCGCATCGGGACCCAGGGGAAGGAGCAGTGACCCCATACGAGACTGAACCAGACCTACCTGCCAGTGTTGGGGGGTCTCCTGAAGAGGCGGGGCATGGCTCTGTCTCATCGGGAGGACAAGGACACTGGCAGCAGAAGTTCTGGGAAGTACTCCTTGGCGTGAGCCCTCCCAGAGTCTGCCATTAGTCCCACCAAAGAGCCTGCAGGCTCCAGTGTTGGGTCGTCTCAGGCCAAACAACCAACAGGGAGGGAACCCAGCCCCACACATCAGCAGACAAGCTGATTAAAGTTTTACTGAACTCTGCCCACCATAGCAACATCCAGCTCTACTCCCACCAGTCCCTCCCATCTGGAAACTTCCACAAGCCTCTTAGATAGGCTCATCCACCAGAGGGCAGACAGCAGAAGCAAGAAGAACTACAATCCTGCAGCCTGTGGAACAAAAACCACATTCACAGAAAGACAGACAAGACGAAAAGGCAGAGGGCTAGGTACCACATGAAGGAACAAGATAAAACCCCAGAAAAACAACTAAATGAAGTGGAGATAGGCAACCTTCCAGAAAAAGAATTCAGAATAATGATAGTGAGGATGATCCAAGACCTTGGAAAAAGAATGCAGGCAAAGATCGACAAGATGCAAGAAATGTTTAATAAAGATCAAGAAGAATTAAAGAACAAACAAACAGAGATAAACAATACAATAACTGAAATGAAAAAACACTAGAGGGCTTCCCTGGTGGCGCAGTGGTTGGGGGTCCGCCTGCCGGTGCAGGGGACGCGGGTTCGTGCCCCAGTCTGGGGGGTCCCGTGTGCTGCAGAGCAGCTGGGCCCGTGGGCCACGGCCGCTGGGCCTGCGCATCCGGAGCCTGTGCTCCGCAATGGGAGGGGCCACGTCGGTGGGAGGCCTGCGTACCGCAAAAAAAAAAAAAAAAAGAAAATACAATAGAAGGAATCAATAGCAGAATAACTGAGGCAGAAGAAAAGATAAGTGACCCAGAAGACAGAATGGTGGAATTCACTGTTGCAGAACAAAGAAAAAAGAATGAAAAGAAATGAAGACAGCCTAAGAGGACAACATTAAATGCAACAACATTCGCATTATAGGGGTCCCAGAAGGAGAAAAGAGAGAGAAAGAACACAAGAGAACATTTGAAGATATTATACTTGAAAACTTCCCTAACATGGGAAAGGAAATAGCCACTCAAGTCCAGGAAGCACAGAGAGTCCCATACAGGATAAACCAAAGGAGAAACATGCGGAGACACATAGTAATCAAATTGGCAAAAATTAAAGACAAAGAAAAATTATTGAAAGCAGCAAGGGAAAAATGACAAATACCATACAAAGAAACTCCCATAAGGTTAACAGCTGATTTCTCAGTAGAAAATTTACAAGCCAGAAGGGAGTGGCATGATATACTTAAAGTGATGAAAGGGAAGAACCTACAACCAAGATTACTCTACCTGGCAAGGATCTCATTCAGATTCGATGGAGAAATCAAAAGCTTTACAGACAAGCAAAAGCTAAGAGAATTCAGCACCACCAAACCAGGTTTACAACAAATGCCAAAGGAGCTTCTCTAGGAAAGAAACACAGGAGAAGGAAAAGACCTACAAAAACAAACCCAAAACAATTAAGAAAATGGTAATAGGAACATACATATCAATAATTACTTTAAATGTGAATGGATTAAATGCTCCAACCAAAAGACACAGGCTTGTTGAATGGATACAAAAATAAGACCCATATATATGCTGTCTACAAGACACCCACTTCAGACCTAGGGACACATTCAGACTGAAAGTGAGGGGATGGAAAAAGATATTCCACCCAAATGGAAAACAAAAGAAAGCTGGAGTAGCAATACTCATATCAAATAGACTTTAAAATGAAGAATGTTACAAGAGACAAGGAAGGACACTACATAATGATCAAGGGATCAATCCAAGAAGAAGATATAACAATTATAAATATATATGCACCCAACATAGGAGCACCTCAAAACATAAGGCAACTGCTAACAGCTCTAAAAGAGGAAATAGACAGTAACATAATAATAGTGGGGGACTTTAACACCTCACTTACACCAATGGACAGATCATCCAAACAGAAAATTAATAAGGAAACACAAGCTTTAAATGACACAATAGATCAAACAGATTTAATTGATATTTATAGGATATTCCATCCAAGGACAGCAGATTACACTTTCTTCTCAAGTGCGCACGGAACATTCTTTAGGACAGATCACAAATCAAGCCTCAGTAAATTTAAGAAAATTGAAATCATATCAAGCATCTTTTCTGACCACAATGCTATGAGATTAGAAATCAATTACAGTGGAAAAATCATAAAAAACACAAACCCATGGAAGCTAAACAATATGTTACTAAATAACCAAGAGATCACTAAAGAAATCAAAGAGGAAATCAAAAAATACCTAGACACAAATGACAATGAAAACACGACGATCCAAAACCTATGGGTGCAGCAAAAGCAGTTCTAAGAGGAAAGTTTATAGCTATACAAGCCTACCTCAAGAAATAAGAAAAATCTCAAATAAACAATCTAACCTTACACCTAAAGGAACTAGAGAAAGAAGAACAAACAAAACCCAAAGTTAGCAGAAGGAAAGAAATCATAAAGATCAGAGCAGGAATAAATGAAATAGGAACAAAGAAAATAATAGCAAAGATCAATAAAACTAAAAGCTGGTTCTTTGAGAAGATAAACAAAATTGATAAACCATTAGCCAGACTCATCAAGAAAAAGAGGGAGAGGACTCAAGTCAATAAAATTAGAAATGAAAAAGGAGAAGTTACAACAGACACTGCAGAAATACAAAGCATCCTAAGAGACTACTACAAGCAACTCTATGCCAATAAAATGGACAACCTGGAAGAAATGGAAAAATTCTTAGAGTGGTATAACCTTCCAAGACTGAACCAGGAAGAAGTAGAAAATAGGAACAGACCAATCACAAGTAATGAAATTGAAACTGTCATCAAAAATCTTCCAACAAACAAAAGTCCAGGAAAACATGGCTTCACAGGTGAATTCTATCAAACATTCAGAGAAGAGCTAACACCCATCCTTTTCAAACTCTTCCAAAAAATTGCAGAAGAAGGAACACTCCCAAACTCATTCTATGAGGCCACCATCACCCTGATACCAAAACCAGACAAAGATACTACAAAAAAAGAAAATCACAGACCAATATCACTGATGAATATAGATGCAAAAATCCTCAACAAAATACTAGCAAACAGAATCCAACAGCACGTTAAAAGGATAATACACCATGATCAAGTGGGATTTATCCCAGGGATGCAAGGATTCTTCAGTATACGCAAATCAATCAATGTGATACATCATATTAACAAACTGAAGAATAGAAACCATATGATCATCTTAATAGATGCAGAAAAAGCTTTTGACAAAATTCAACACCCATTTATGATAAAAACTCTCCAGAAAGTGGGCACAGAGGAAGTCTACCTCAACATAATAAAGAGCATATATGACAAACCCACAGCAAACATCATTCTCAATGATGAAAAATTGAAAGCATTTCCTTTAAGATCAGGAACAAGACAAGGATGTCCACTCTTTCCACTATTATCCAACATAGTTTTGGAAGTCCTAGCCACGGCAAGCAGAAGAAAAAGAAATAAAAGGAATACAAATTGGAAAAGAAGAAGTAAAACTGTCACTGTTTGCAGATGACATGATACTATACATACAGAATCCTAAAGATGCCACCAGAAAACTACTAGAGCTAATCAATGAATTTGGTAGAGCTGCAGGATACAAAATTAATGCACAGAAATCTCTTGCATTCCTATATACTAAGGATGCAAAATCTGAAAGAGAAATTAAGGAAACACTCCCATTTACCACTACAACAAAAAGAATAAAATACCTAGGAATAAACCTACCTAGGGAGACAAAAGACCTGTATGCAGAAATCTATAAGACAATGATGAAAGAAATTAGAGATGATACCAACAGATGGAGAGGTATACCATGTTCTTGCATTGGTAGAATCAATACTGTGAAAATGACTATACTACCCAAAGCAATCTACAGATTCAATGCAATACCTATCAAATTACAAATGTCATTTTTGACAGAACTAGAACAAAAAATCTTAAAATCTGTATGGAGACACTAAAGACCCCGAATAGCCAAAGCAGTCTTGAGGGGAAAAAAAAGGAGCTGGAGGAATCAGACTCCCTGACTTCAGATTATACTACAAAGGTATAGTAATCAAGACAATATGGTACTGGCACAAAAACAGAAATATAAATCAATGGAACAGGATAGAAAGCCCAGAGATAAACCCACGCACCTATGGTCAACTAATCTATGACAAAGGAGGCAAGGATATACAATGGAGAAAAGACAGTCTCTTTGGGCTTCCCTGGTGGCACAGTGGTTGAGAGTCTGCCTGCCGATGCAGAGGACATGGGTTTGTGCCCCGGTCCGGGAAGATCCCACATGCCACGGAGCGGCTGGGCCCGTGAGCCATGGCCGCTGGGCCTGCGTGTCCGGAGCCTGTGCTCCGCAACAGGAGAGGCCACAACTGAGAGGCCTGCGTACTGCAAAAAAATAAAAAATAAAAGACAGTCTCTTCAATAAGTGGTGCTGGGAAAACTGGACAGCTACATGTAAAAGAATAAAATTAGAACACTCCCTAATACCATACACAAAAATAAACTCAAAATGGATTATAGACATAAATGTAAGATCGGACATCATAAAACTCTTAGAGGAAAACACAGGAAGAACACTCTTTGACATAAATCACAGCAAGATCTTTTTTGATCCACCTCCTAGAGAAATGGAAATAAAGACAAAAATAAACCAATGGGACCTAATGAAACTTAAAGGCTTTTGCACAGCCAAGGAAACTACAAACAAGACGAAAAGACAACCCTCAGAATGGGAGAAAATATTTGCAAATGAATCAACAGACAAAGGATTAATCTCCAAAATGTATAAACAGCTTATGCAGCTCAATATTAAAAAAACAAACAACCCAATCCAAAAATGGGCAGAAGACCTAAACAGACTTTTCTCCAAAGAAGGCATACAGATGGCCAAGAAGCACATGAAAAGCTGCTTAACATCACTAATTATTAGAGAAACGCAAATCAAAACTACAGTGAGGTATCACCTCACACTGGTTAGAATGGGCATCATCAAAAAATCTACAAACAACAAATGCTGGAGAGGGAGTGGAGAAAAGGGAACCCTCTGCACTGTTGGTGGGAATGCAAACTGATACAGCCACTATGGAGAACAGTATGGAAGTTTCTTAAAAAACTAAAAATAGAACTACCATATGACCCAGCAATCCCACTACTGGGCATATACCCACAGAAAACCATAATTCAAAAAGAAACATGCACCCCAATGTTCATTGCAGCACTATTTACAATAGCCAGGTCATGGAAGCAACCTCAATGCCCACTGACAGACAAATGGATAAAGAAGATGTGGTACATATATACAATGGAGTATTACTCAGCCATAAAAAGGAACGTGATTGGGTCATTTGTAGAGACGTGGCTGGATCTAGAGACTGTCATACAGAGTGAAGTAAGTCAGAAAGAGAAAAACAAATGTATATTAACGCATATATGTAGAACCTAGAAAAATGGTGATGAACCGGTTTGCAGGGCAGAAATTGAGACACAGATGTAGAGAACAAAAGTATGGACACCAAGGGGGGAAAGCAGCCGGGTGGCGTGGGGGGTGTGATGAATTGGGAGATTGGGATTGACATGTATACACTGATGTGTCTAAAATGGATGACTAATAAGAACCTGCTGTATAAAAAAATAAGTTAAAAAAATGGCAATGCGTTGTTTTCAGTGATGCATATCTTGTTTCTAGGGATGCTGATAATATAAAAGGGAGAGACTAAAGACAACAGTAAATGGTGGTGATGATAGAGATTAATATCTCAGTTACCATATGTGTCATGATAAAAATCATAGTGATGATATTCATTTTCAACAGTATTTATATATCAGAAATAATCCTAGCTTTCTCCACCTGCCAGTCCAAGATTTTTTTTTTCTACACATTTCATATAGTTCACTTCAACAACCCTGTGAGGTAGGTATTATTGTCACTTTAATTACTATAAAGGAGTGAAAGCTCAGAGAAGTTAATTCTTTTGCCCAAGATCACATCACTTATTAGGACAGGAGTCAATTCAATCCCAGGTCTGTCTACCTCCAAAACTGCCTAGTTATGCCAATCCAAGCTCTTTTTCAACTGAACCCCAAAATTATGCCCACTGAGGCCCTGTGTGCAAAACTCCCTGCTCTGTAGACAAGAGTGGGTGACTACTGTTAGACTCGGCCAGGCACAAAGCAAATCTGAGTCTATGTTTTACTCTTTGGAGGACGAATCAGTTGTGGTGGAGGTGAGTAGGTAGTGATCAAAGGTGAAGAAATAACTCACATCCAAAATAAGGATATGAAGGGAGAATGGAGAGAGGGCCCTGGCTCCAGAATCTTCTCTCTGGAGTGCCAGTTCAGCTGGTAAGTTCTTGTTTCTAACACAAATTCCCTTGGGAGCGTTAAGCCTTAGCTGTCTTTTTTGTGAGTATCAAATCCTAGCAATGACTAGCTCAAGTAGCTGCACCAAAGGAATGCAACTGTTCTGATCGGGGCAAGGAGAGAGGGAGGAGAGAAAATCAAGAAAGAAAATGATGGCTATGCTGGGTGTTTTTATAGCCTATCGTATTTATCCTCTTCAGCACTCAGTGTGGTAGGTTTCATTTGCCGTCTTTTACAGATGTGCTGATGATGAGAGAGAATAAGTGACCCCCACCCCAAGTCTATGACTTACAAAGCCCATCATCCTCTCTCCTCGAGAGCAGGGGTTGGAAAACTACAGGGCCACACCTCGCCCACTGCCTGCGTATGTAAATAAAGTATCATTGGAACACCGCCGCACCCATTCCTTTATTTATCGTCTGTGGCTGCTTTCAAGTTGCAACAGCCTAGCTGCGTAATTGCAACAGAGACTTTGCATGGAGTCTGCAAAGCGGAAAACATGCAATATCTGGCCCTTTGCCAAAAAAGTTTGCCAACCTCCACTCCAGAGCCGCTTTCTCAGCAGTTGTGCTGTTTTCTCAAATCAAATCTTATCAGGATCCCCAACATACATACAAAACAGATGAAAAGCCAAATGCTGCTAGTGCTGCTTTTTATAAATTCAAATTTATATAACATTTACTTATTGGAAATTCAATCAATAAGATTTCTGAAAGTTACTTTTAAGTAACACAAAATTTTAAAGTAAGAAGTTTTTAGAGCTTAGTTGTGGTCTTGTTCCAGTATTGGTGTATGATTTATACTTCACGTTTTTTCCAAGGATGTCTTACACTGACCCAGAAGCTCAAAAAGAAGCACTAGGAAGCATTTCCTTTCAAAGTTAAATCTCCAACAATATCATCATTTATACCCACAGCCATAAAATTCAGACACGCAGACAGTGAACAAGTGATAAATATTAAACGAATAGATGAAAGAATTTTCACAATGTGACACAGACCACTTTCACTTATTATACAATACAATTTTAATTCAACAAGCATCACTGCTTAGCTCACAGTGTGCTTGGTGCTGGCAGGGCCCTGTGCATACCATGTGAATAAGATTCACAAACCCGTCTTCAGAGAGTTTACAATCTAGCACGAGATGTGGAACGGAGCAGGACCCTATGGGACCCTCCCAGGTACAAAACCTTTCTGTGTCTCCCGTTTCTTGTTTGTAGGAAATGGGCTTCATTCAGCTTCCCTGACTTTCCCTGAGTTCTAAAGGGCAGATTCAAACAGTTGCTTACCAAGGAAAAGAAGGAATGCAGAAACAAAAGAGGAGAAGTCAAGAACCAATAGTGCAGTGATTGAAGCAGGATCCTGGCTCCTCCTCAAGGAATATAGACAATACCTTTGAGTTTTTCTGCAGGAACTAAAGTCCCCACCCAGGTGAAGGAGGGTAACTTCAGGCTGAACACAAGATACCTGGAACACCACCCTGTTACTTCAACCAATCAGAAGCAAGTCTGCACACAGTGGAAGATAATAAAGACTCTGAACCCCTCCCCAAATGGTTCTCCCTTTAAAAACTTTCATGGTCAAGCAGAATCTTCACAGTTGGTTTTTGGACACGAGTCTGCCTTCTCCCCAGGTTGCCAGCTTCCTGAATAAAGCAACGTATCCGCACTTGTCTCTCGAGTACTGGCTTTCAAGCAGCAAGCAGCCAAACCCGAGTTCGGTAACATATGCTGACATGTCTCAGGCTTGCCTGGATCTAACTGAGCAAGAGCACACATGCTACAATCATGTACTTGCTTCTGCAACTTTACGTGAACAAAAATGTATACCTGGATGCTCACAAAATGGGAGCAGGAAAGTCAGAGACACAGAAGTGATAGATAAAAGGACACCAAACATGAGAAGAAGAGAGATATGAAGACACCAAAGACACATGCTTTCCACTTTGCTTTCATTCCCTTTCGGCCTGAAGAGAGATGGAATGGATACCAACAGCAAATACTGACTCTGTACCACACTCTTCTAGATTATTCTTATGCAACATCTCAATTAATCCTCATAACAACCCTTTGAAGCAGGAATTGGTTTCACCATTTTATAAATGAGAAAACTGAAACTCAGGTCACTAATAAATTGAGGGGCCCAAATTCAAAGCACATCTTTTTTTTTCCTATACAGCTGAAGTTTTCTCCATTAGCGTATATGGTGTGGCTGCCAGGGCTTTGGATACACAAACTTAAGTTAGATAACAGAAGCAGTTTGCAAAGTTACACACCTCAACCTGAACTAATTTAGATAAGTCACACAGAAAAACTAATCCAGTCACACCCAGTTCAGTCCTGACTTGCCAGTAAACTAGGGTCAACTTATCCCTCTCCACCCTACAGAGGCATAAAGGAGAAAAAGGGACAAAGGAGAGGCTGTTTTCTTGCATTTGCCCAGATGGAACCAGCATGTGTAATCGTGGTAATATTTTAACATTTTTAATGGGCTTTTCTTCTTTCTCTCTCTTAGTACACTACCTTTGCCCTGATCTACCTTTGCTACCATCCACAAGGAGAGAGAATAGAATTAGTCCATGAAAGGATGCAAAGACACATGCAAAATAATTTACAACTTCTGCCACTGAAACATAATATTATGCGGCAAGCTAATGTCTTCAACAATACCCTTGCATCTGCCTCTAACACAGCACGGGTTAATGCAGGAGGACCCAACTCATTGAGTTCTCTCAGTATAGAGTCATAACTTTTGGTTTTGTATGTGTACACTGCACACAGGTGACACATCTGATTGGGTGACCTTCACATCATGGATCTCATAGCTTCATTTATGCAGTATAATACATCTGATGTTAGCAATCAAATGTCTTGTTACAGCAGAGTCACAACATGGCAACTTTCTGGCAGATGGGAAATAAAGTATCTTGACAGAGAACCACCTTTTTCTAATTTTCACAGTGGTGCTGTATGGACTAGTAGCAGCTCAACGTAAAGAAAATCCCCTTTCTTTCTATGCTTCTTGAGCTTTGTATTAGATAGGCATAGTTGCAAAGATGCTATGTAACAAACAATTCCAAAACTCTCTGGTGACTAACAACAGCAGGACTGTTATCGTCAATTACAGAGAAAAAGTGGGGAAAAAGAAACATTTATTTATGTTTCACAGGTCTGCAGGGTTTGCTGGGCTCTGCTGGACTCAGCTGGATTTGGACCAGCTTACCATCAAGATAGCAGGTGGGGTTTAGTTCTGCTCTATGTGTCACTCATTCTGAGACCCAGGCAAAATCAGCTACAGCTATGTGGAGCATGTTTTTCTCATGGCAGACAGCATGGACTCAAGAAGTTGAGCCAAACCACACAAGTGCATTTAAAATCTCTGACCATGAAAGACAAGGAATTTCCCATATACCACTGGTTTCTGCACAACTGGGTTTTGCACACTGTTTTAAAAGAGATCATTTCTGCTTATCTTTCACCTTTTTTCTAGATTAGTGTAATAGATCATGGGCAAGCAAACCAAACACTGTCTATAAAGGATCTGAAAGTAAATCTTTTTTAGCTTTTCAGGCTGTAAGTTCTCTGCTGCAACTACTCAATTCTACAAAAGCAGTCATTGGCAATACTTAGACAAATAGAGCTATGTTCCAATAAAAATATACTTATAAAAATAGATAGTGGGCTTCCCTGGTGGCACAGTGCTTGAGAGTCCACCTGCCGATGCAGGGGACACGGGTTCATGCCCCGGTCCGGGAAGATCCCACATGCCGCGGAGCGGCTGGGCCCGTGAGCCATGGCTGCTGAGCCTGCGCGTCTGGAGCCTGTGCTCCGCAAAGGAAGAGGCCACAACAGTGAGAGACCCGTGTACCACAAAAAAAAAAAAAAAGATAGTGGGCCAGATTTGGTCTATGAGTCATAATATCTAACTTCTCTAATAAATAAAACTATAAAGGATATGTCTCCTGTTTTGGTTACCTATGGCTGCACAGCATACCACCCCAAATCTCAGTGGCTTAGAACAGCAATTATTTTATCTCCAAAGATTCTGTCCATCGATTGGGCTCAGATGGGTGATTCTTCTGCTCCATGTGATAATGGCTGCATCTGCAGGCATCTGAGGTTATCAACTGGGTGGAACATTCAAGATGGCTCAGTCATCTGTCTAGCACCTTGGCAGGGTTGACCAGAAAGCTGGACTCAGCTGGACTCCACAAAAGTCTAAATCCCAGCTGCTGTGCCTCTCCTATTACATGGCAACTCAGGACTCCCCAAAGCACAAGGGGAAATGAACTTGCCTTTTTAAAGCTTAAGCCCAGCATTGTCATTTCTGTCCCATTCTACTGGCAAGGCACCTCATTCCTCATCTGTCATCTATGACCATATAATTTGTGCCCCATGTTGGCCTGTGTCAGAATGTCAACTTTCCTACCTCTGGACCTTCAGATGAGATGAAATTATTTTTAATGCTTCACATTCAAACTGCTAAGCAGATTTCTCAATCTATCAATACAAGGTTCTTGTAGACTATAAAGCATCGTGCTCCAAGAACTTCTGTGCCCAGAAACTGGTGCCTCAGTCCAGCCACCAGTGGAATTAATTAAGGTAATTTAGTGTGAAGGGCAGAGGTTGCTTATGCCCAATCATGTCTGGCATGGCTTGAGACATTCTGGGAATGTCCTAAATAAATTGAGTGTAAGTGGGTCTCTTCTACCAAAAAACCTAGCTCTACCTAAACATCTTGATTCAAATACCATGGGGGAAGCCTAGATTTACCCTAAGTCAAACAAGTGGCCATGTTGACTTTTACCCCAGGGCTTGGAATTGGCAAGGGACAGGAAGAGTGAACGGAAGCAGAGAGTTCTCTGAGATCCATGCACAATGTGGAATCCAGCACAATTCTCCCCAATATAACACCCCCTAGGGGTAAGCTCCACCACTCTCAGTCCTGAAAACTCCTTGAAAAACCATAATTTTAGATTTATAATGGAGCTGCCACCCTTCTAAGGCCACAATGTAATTCTGACAGTAATAGGAACACTCACCAAAATGATCAACTCCTACACTGGACCTCTGGCTGCTTCCATCTGTCCACTCATCCTCTGTCTCTGTCTTTACCATCTGCCCCTCCCCCAAACTCACAGGCACTTCTTAGGCTCATCTTAAGTCATGCAAGTGACCATGCTGACCTTTGCCCCAGGCTACACCATCTCTGCGCACCCACCTTATCTACCATTGCCCCCTGCTAACCTGACCTGTCTACACCTGTGCTTTCCCCACACTTCCTCATCCTGGCCTCTAGCTCAAGACAGGAAGCCTGAGAAGGCAATTAAAGAAACAAGATTATTACCTTTTCCAGCTCCAGTACCTAGAACCATGCAAAGGAGATGACCCAGAGAAGTTAAAGTAATCAGGCCTTTAGTGTGAACATCCCAGAATATCCCTCTGTTCTCTCACTGAGGGAAATGGGGGCTGCCCTCTTCCAAACCACACTGCATGGAAGGCCTGAGGGATGGTGGATGGTGGACAGAGCCCCTCCAGAGCCTGTACCTTTAATCCAGAGCCAGAAACACCCACGTGCTGTGTACCTTCAGCACCATCAAACTGAGCTGTCAACACCCCAAACAGAGCTCATGGCGGTCATCCTGGAACCAACTCACCGTAATCCCCTCCTAATCTGCTGTTTGTCTGGTTACTGACTCTTGGTTCTACCTCCCATTTATAGTCCTGTTGGCTTGAAAGATGCGTGTATTCTCCTGGTCTCTCAACTCCCTGTCAAAGGCACTGCTGTGGCCTCACTCACCAGCTCTCATGTCTTCTACTTTCAGTATAAAATCCCCCAAAGTGCCTGTGAGGACCCCACCCAGGTCAGTCACTGGGGCCTTTATGGGCTGGGGACAGGGATTCACAAAGGTCAGGCTTTTTTATCCTCAGTGCATGGCCCATATCAGGGACTCAAGAATGACTGTTGAGTGACTGAGTGATGCATACAGACCCTGACCTCATAGGCAATTGTCCCATCAAACCCAGACAACTGGCCCACAATAAGCCATTTTGGAATGAATCTGTGTAAAGTGCTGGCGAAAAGTGATACCCAGTGGAAGGCTAGCCAGACTGAACTACTTAAGGAAACAAAGCATCTTTGAGAAATGAAATTAATTAACTGCTTCCAAAGGGAGCATAAAGTAGGAGATTGGGAGGGATTGGGAAATCTTATATAAATTTCCAAAGGACCAGGGACTTGAAAGTAAATGAAGGGAATTTCAAGCTCTAAATTTTAAGAATAGCTTCTAACATCACGGCTTAGGGGTGTGAGACAGGCACTCAGAATTGGGATTCGGTTATATACAAAAGAAAGCTCCGAAAGAGAAAAACAATAAATTAAATGCAAAAATCGAGAGGACTGGGGCTTTTTAGAAGTTACTGCGCCATACTCTCTGAGGGCGATTTTAGACTAGACCTTCACAGGGTGAGATTGTGAATATAAAAGTGAGCTTTTGTCAATCAGAAGGCACTTCCGCAGAAATAAGTTTCCAGAGAATAACCGGAGGGAATTTCAAAGATCTAGTTTACATTCTCTGTGCCTTCAGGCCCATTTCCTTGGGATTTAAGAAACCATAAGGATTTTGAGATCTTGAAATAGCCATAAAACAACACTGCTTAGAATCAGTCTCACAGTATTTGGTGGCCCCAGTCACAGACATTTTATTTGATTTTATTTTTTGGTTCTCCTACCAAATTCCACTGCCCACCAGCCCCCATCCCGCCATTCCTTGCAAGTTTTGCCACCTTTCTAAAGAGGAGCAAGTAATAGCTGTATTCTATCTGCCCGCCATGCATGTCAGGAGCACAACAGAGGGGAGTGGGGAACGTGTCAATGGATGAGGAGAGGATCCGGACCAGGATGCTCCCACCCCTGGAAGAAAAAAATCTGTGACATCACCTGAAAGTGGTCTTCCAACCAGGAAAGGGGTTTCTGCTGCAAGTATCAGGCTAAGATTCTATTAAAATTAATAACTTCCGGGCTTCCTTGGTGGCACAGTGGTTAAGAATCCGCCTGCCAATGCAGGGGACACGGGTTCGAGCCCTGGTCCGGGAAGATTCCACACGCTGTGGAGCAACTAAGCCCGTGCGCCACAACTACTAAGCCTGCGCTCTAGAGCCCGCGAGCCACAACTACTGAAGCCCGTGTGCCTAGGGCCTGTGCTCCGCAACAAGAGAAGCCATCACAATGAGAAGCCTGTGCACTGCAACGAAGAGTAGCCCTCGCTCACCACAACTAGAAAAAGCCCACACACAGCAACAAAAGACCCAACGCAGCCTAAATAAATAATATAATATAATAAATTTATTAAAAAAATAACTTCTATTTATCAAGTATTCTGTGAAGAACTTTATATACCTGATCTGAATTCTGCCATTTTGATCATGAAGATAAGTTCAATCCCACTGTTTGATCCTAACCATATTCTGATCCTGCTATATCCAAAAATTTGGCAATCAACCAACCAGAACAGCTGTCATCTCCTCGGTTGTGGTGTGTGTTTGTGTTGTGTATGTGTATCTTTCCTCTGACTCTCTTGCTTTGTGATTGTGCACGTGTGTGTGTGTAAATGCATGTGCATATCTGAACATCTGTTCTATGTTGCTCCCTCTCTCCTTGTCTGTGTGTGTTTTTCTCCTTCTGTGTTTCACTGTCTCCCACTCTCTTTGTGTGACTGCCTCTGTAAATCCCCCAGTTTCTCTAACTCTGCATCTTTGTCTCTGTATTTTTCTTTGCATCTTTGTGTAAATGTGCTTGTGCAGACATTCCTCTGTTTCTCTGCTCCCTCTCTCTCTGCCTTCCTCTCTGTCTCCCTTTCTCGATCCCTGTTTTCCTTTCTCTCTTTTCTCTGTTTCTCTTTGAATTGGATCCAAATGAAAATAATTTCATTAAAAATAGAAAATATCGGGCTTCCCTGGTGGCGCAGTGGTTGAGGGTCCGCCTGCCTATGTGGGGGACACGGGTTCGTGCCCCGGTCCGGGAAGATCCCACATGCCGCGGAGCGGCTGGGCCCGTGAGCCATGGCTGCTGAGCCTGTGCGTCCGGAGCCTGTGCTCCGCAACGGGGAGAGGCCACAACAGTGAGAGGCCCGCGTACCGCAAAAAAAAAAAAAAAAAAAAAAAATAGAAAATATCCAAAAGTATTTACTGTTCTGGCTAGAATATTAATCAAGAAATTAAACTGAATTAATGGGGTCCCTTAGAAAAATACATTTCCAGCAAAAAACAATTAATACTGGTATAATTCTATTAAAAGTCATATTCACAATGTCCTGGGAATAAAATGGCAAGGTCAAAATATTCTGGACCCCAAAACCATGAGGTCACAGGCACCTGCTGTGTCCATTCCAGCAGTTTCCTGGTCTGTGAGTGGCCCCAGGCCTGGTGAAAGAAGACTTCTTGGAGGTCACAAGGTCACTGCAGCATACCAGGTACCGAGTCAACCCCCCTGTGCCCCTTTCCCACCACCTCAGGAGACTGCAAGCCCCAACGCTTGTAGCTCCACTAAAAGCAAAGCTCCGAGCTCCTGATAGCCCTGCTCAGGCAAGGACAGCAACCTGATAGGCAGCTGGCTGCTTCTCGTCTTCCTTCTTGTGTTCAAAACTAACAAAGAAAGAGAATCCGTTTTGAGGACACCTGGATCCCACTTAGCCCTTTCTAGAATCCCCACTACCCTCCTCTTGCTTTGCTCCCTGTTTCTTTGAGCTCCCTTCTCCCAGCAACTAAATTCCACACTTGCTTATGCACACACACGTGCATACACACGCGCGCACACACACACACACACACGCGCGCGCACACACACACACACACACACTAGACTGGGTTTCTTCCCGCCTTTCTATCTTTCCTGTGGTAGATAATGATTGTGAACATTTATTAAAATGTATGTGCCAAGCACTATTTAGAACACCTTCCATGGTTCACTCCATTTACCTCTCACATCTTATGAGAGACCTAATATTATATCTAACACCCCAGATGAGGAAACTGAGGCACAGGCAAATTACCAAATCAGCAAGGGTCAAAGCCAACATTTAAACTCCAGAGCCTATGCCATAAACCACTACACCATACGGCCTGAACCTGAGTGTTGACCATTAACAGATATTAGTCAAGAAAGCAATCTGTCCTCTTTATTCTCTAATGAGTTCCCAGGACCCAATATATAACAAGTTTCTCTTAAAGATCAAACAGTTTTAGTATGCTGAGCAGCACAGAAAATTTGGGGTAATTTTGAAGGGGAATAACTTCTTTGAGGACTGGGGGAAAAAAGGCACATTTCCCCTGACTTTTTATTTAGAGAATAATCAAGAAAAGGTTTCCCCTTTCTCTCCCACTGAATACAATTTATCTTTATCAAACCAGAAAAGAATGTAGCTCCAGCTGGAAGTTTCTCACAAAGCCTTGGGAGATGAAAGGTACAGTAATAGATACACAAAGCACTTGCTTTTTATCTGTGAAGAGCTGGTTTCATATGATCCTTTCATAACAGTGAAAAATAAGACATTGTGTTTATGTGGAGCATACATTTGTCTGCGTCACAAGAAAAAGAGGAGAATGACTGTCTACTGGGATGGCCTAAATTCTCACTGTTTGCATTTGGTCTGGCCCAGGTTCTCCATAATAGTAGAAAAACTGCCTTTTAAAGCACCTGAAGTATAGAGCAAGTGGCCAATTTTGGCTCAAAGCAACTGCATTTGTTATCTGTCCTAAACAGGAGCCCAATCCATACTTTTTCAGCTAAAGAAAGGGAACACTGAAAATTTAGCAAACAGCAAAATTGATGGTACCTGGCTTTGTGTCAAGCAAAAGCCAGCCTCTGCATTGAACGGTCCCGACCTGGAAAAGCTGGTTAAAATGGATGCTGCATAGGCTGCTGGCTGGAAAAGCAGCTGGGAAGTAGGTCAGAGAAGTTAGAGGCTGGCTTCTGTCACTCCCAGCCAGAGCCTGTGCAAGTCAGAAGGGAAAAAAAAAATGTTCTCAGACAGAATCAGACACTGTGTGTGGTTCCGGGCAGCATGTTGTATTGACAAAACCTTCACCACCAAATGAAATCACGGAGGGGAAGCTGTCAGCCCCTGCCACATCCGGAAGGCTATTTTCTGCTTGTTTAACTCATTTGGGGCTGTCTTGGTTTGGGTGGTGGTGTTTTTTGCAATCACAGAAACAAACTGTCGTCTACTCTTCCCCAGACCTCACCTCGCTGCCACCTCTTACAGGCTGCCCGCCTGCGAGCACTTAATGGCCCTGGCTGGGCTGACAGTCAAGAGGGGCTAATGAGAAAGGCCGGATCTCAAAGGAATTTGGGGCAGCGAGCAGGAAGCTCCCTGTGATGGAAGTCAAGCTCTAGGCCTTCCCCCCATCTACCCACCCACCTCCCCTGCTTGAAGAGGTGCTATCATGCATTGCTCAAGGGCACACTGCCTGGGTTTTTAATCCTCTGGGCTCACTGATTAGCTGTGTGAGCTTGGACGCATATCCTAACCTTTCTGTTTCTCCATTTCCTCATCTGCAAGATGGGGTAATAACTGTACATACTTCACAGGGCTGTTGTGCTATGCATCCATCAGAGCCCCAGGAGGAAACAGTGCCCTCAGATTGGGATAATCCAAGGAAGGTTTATTAAAAGACCAATTTACACAAGAGTGTGAAAAATGTAGCAAAACCACAAGAGGGGTGCAGCGTCCCCAGGCCAACAACAGTGGGTACCATTGTCACGCCTAGGTCTGAAGGGGCACCAGGACACACTTGGGTATCTATACCCAAAGAAAGTGAGATCTCTGTGAAGAGGACACCTGAAATGAGTTATGACCTTCAAGGCAGGGATGCAGCCAGCTGGTAGGAACCCCACAGCGAAAGAGCCACGTGAATAAATGCGCTAACCTCACTGTCCTCCCTCCATTCCTCCCGCTGGCTGAAACCAAAAGAAACCAGAGGGCAGAGGAGCCCCTTAATACATTCCACGTGGGGCACGGAGCAGGGTAGAGAAGAGTGGAGAGCGAATCTGAAGAGGCCAGTGGAAGAAATGGATGAGGCAGCGAGGCACAGAGCCTGGAGCACACGTTCAATATACATTAACCGCTTACTTCGTGCTTCTAGTTATTTGTTTTGGACACAACATGAATTGCACAATGTGGACAAACAGTGCAACTCACAGTTGCTCTGTAAATAAGGTTCAATGCCTGGAGAAGTCATCTGCTTCTTTCTCGTCCTGCCCCAAGAATTCTCCCAGGTTCCTACTGGTCACACCCATTTTGTTCCCCGTGGAAGGAAGTTGGCCTGAGCTCCTCCCGTGCTCCAGAGTCTTTGGTGACCCCTTCCACTCTCAGCAGACACCCAACCAGTTTCACACAAATTTTCTTGCCAAAAGATACTTTAACTAAGACTTTACACATACATCCTGCATATAGGATAGTTAAGATTGGGTAGCTCTAGCTAGAGTAGGGTCAGACCCACTGGGCTGGCCTCTCAGCCTGTACGCTATATAGCAGCAGAAGCCCTTCCATAGAAGCCAAGGGCTCTGGAGATCACTGTTTGAAGACCCCTGACCTGCAGCATCCCTTAGATGTTCCTCAAGATGTTCTCCATCCCTCTCCTGGGTCTCCCCTTCCTGTGTGCTGAGCCAGAGATCCTCAACTAGTCATTACAATCTACAGGGAGATTTTAGAACCTAAGCAATAATAATGGACCCTTACCATTGTGGAGTGCTTAACCGGTTATGAAGCCCTTTCATACACAGTGTATTATTCCATCCCCAGAACAAGCTTGTGCTTCCCCAAATTTCCACCAAAGTGAGCAGCACACCAGGCCTGGAACTCCTTTTTTTTTTCCTCTAAGACCAAAATCCCTACACCAACATCTACCCAGAGACCATAAGCTAGAGGCCAACAGATTCAGTTGGGTTGTCCTAAATAATTTTTTTAATTATTATTTTTATTAGTTGCCAACCTCTTCTTAACGCCATCTAAAATCATCGCCTCTCTTTGCTGGTGCGAGGTCTGCCGCCTCCACTAGAAAGCCAGGACTGCTCCGCGAGAGGAAGGCACGTTTCTGCCTCCTGTGTGGCCGTATCCCCATGTCTAGCCCATCACCTGACACTCAAAATGTGCACAGTACTTATTCGCTGAATGAAAGAATGAATCTCTCAGTCCATCCTTTTAGGTCGTTTACCCTAACTAGGTTTCAAGGCTCTGGACACTAAAAATAACCAAGTTTTGACTCAGCAGCTGGCGAATATCCAGGTTTACTTTTAGCATCTCAAGTTAGGGAGGAAAAGTAAGCCAGACCTACGTGGCACCAACTGCCTAACAGTGCATCCCTGCTCAGCCAGCGTGAAAGACCTATATGTAATGAATATCGACGAAGCCTGGCCCTACTTACTCTTTGTTTTCCCAGGAGTCCCAAGCCTTAACAGCCTAGGGTTTCTAGAAGTTTATGATTCTTTCCCACGAAACTGTGAGCTCTTAAGGAACAAGGACTCTGCCTTATCATCTTTGTTTCCCTAGGAATTAAAACTGCACCTGGATCAGGCGAGGCCCCAAATTATGGTTTGAGGATCGTTTGATTGATTAGCAATGAACACCAAGGATGGAACTGCAGAATTTTACAACCGGAGGGGATTTCAGCAACCATCTAGAACTGCTCCATCCAATATGCTAGCCTCCAGCTACGTGCGGCGATTTAAATCAGCGGAAGTTAAATAAAATTAAACTGTGTATTCCTCAGACACACTAGCACCGTTTCTAGGGCTCCACAGCACATGTGTCTTGCAGCTACTCTACTGGATGTTCTATAGAACATTTCCCTTATCACAGAAAGTTCTGTCGGACGGCGCTGAAAAGGGTCTCGTTTTATAGCAAGAGAACTGAGTCTCAGAGGAAGAAAGTAATTTCCCCCAATTCACTCAGTGAGTGAGAAACAGAAACAGGACCAAGAAACTAAGTGTCTTGGCTTCTGCTCTGTGTTTTCCAGCCATTACACTGGCTTCACACACACTGTACAAGAGCCATAAAGTATCCTCTTTCAAATCAGCGTGGCTTTGGTAAGAAATTCTAGGTGCACATGGCAGGGAATACATGTTAGACCCAGCAAGCAAATGATGGGAAACCATAGCTTCCCACAAAAAGCTGGAGGCCAAGAGATCTGAAGGATGCCCAAATGTGGGTTGCCTTTTGTTTTAAAGCTTTTCAAAATTGTTTTCATTTCCATGTTGGAGGTTAATACCCAAGACGGACACTCTTTTTGAAGAGTTTCTTTTGATTTTAATGTCTTAAAGTCCTAATTTGAACTCTGCTTTTTGTTTACATTATACCCATCCCACAATTTTTCTTTCTTTCCAGGTAACTTGATCCTTAAAAAATGTACAGAATCCATCCATGCCCACTGCTTTTAATTAAACATCAACTCGTCCTTTCAACTGGGTCTTTAAGGATTTCACATTGCCTTTTCTAAACGTATGCATTTTTTTTTTTGCCTGGAATTACATCAAATTAAGTTCTCAGAAATGTACTTCTTTTCTTAATCTTTAAATAGCTAGGAATGAATTTTGGCAAAATCTCAAGAAAACCTATCAAAGGGAAGAAGTCAGCTCTATATCCATTTCTCTCCCAACTAGAAGCAGGGCACACTCTATACGGCAGGGCCTGCATGTACAGACCGCCCTCAGGGCACTTATCGCCTAACTGAGGCCCACAAACCCCAGGGTGGGTGCAGATTCTACAGCTAAAAGAAATCCGCACACCTGGTCACAGAAAGACTGCATTCGCACCTTTGTTTTTATTAAAGCAACACTGAGAGAAGCAGGAGGCAAAGCAACAAACATTTGGTATGCAAGGCCTGGGCTTCTGGTGGAAACATTTGCCACGAGCAGAGGGCAACTCGGGTCCCAGGAGCCAGGGTGGTCAACAGTGGGCCTGGATGCTGCGGGGAAAGGGGGGGGGGGATGGGGGAGCTGCTAGCGGGGGAGGGGACTCAAGCTCTCAAGGTCTCAAGCTTCCAAAGATCCAATTAAGGTGTAGAAAACATCAGAATCTGCAGAGGAGACCCTCCTGATGGACAAACGGAGTAGGGAGAGAGAATATTTAGGAAAATTCCACTGATGAACCATATTTTTTTCTGGTATGTCTCCTAGGGTTTCTGAAGTTTTCATTATCCTCATAAGTGAAATTCTTAAAATTACTGAAAGAAGGTGCTTATTGAAACCTATAGCTCTCTATCCCTTGGCAGGCTTTGATTTGAAACATTCAGAACACATCCAACAGCCTCTTCTTCCCTGAAGACAGAGGCTTTAATGTCTAAAAGAAAAAAGAAAAGAAAAAACAGGTTCCCTTACACCCCTCAGCTCCCTCCTCTTAAAGAAAAATGCTACCTAAAAATTAAGTTATCGAAACCAAAAAACAGTAGCAACCTTTACAATCTGAGTCTCGCTCTTTGTTCCTAATGAACAAAGAAACACAATTCCCATAACCAGGAGCCACGTGTGCACACAGTTTCAGAACAGGACTGGAGTTGTAATCTAGGCCAACCTCTTTACACTACAAATGAGGAAACTGAGGCCCAGAGAGGTTAAAGAATTTTAACAGCCATCAGGTGGGCTGAGCCGACACTAGGGCCAGATGTTCAGAGTCCCCATCTTTTTTGCACAAAAGAAAAAAACATCTTTCTATTAGAGTAGAGAAAGGACTATTTAAAGGTGGGGAAATGACACCAGCCCTGCCCCCCAGTTCAGCTGTGGATATGTACAGTCTGGGTCAGCTCTAGACAAAAATACAAACTAATTGGAGAAGCGGCACATAGAAGTATACTGGAAAGAGCACCAATCCTTTATATTACGTGACTGATGGAAATAAAAGCCCCTGCCACCTCGCAGAGTATGAAAATACAGTCCTGAGCATGAAAGCACTGAAACTGTATGTTGCTGTGAAAACAGAAGTGATCATGATTCGCATGGATTTTGCACGAGGGCTAGGAGCCAGAAGCCGCTCCCAAGGAGATCCCTTTGTGTCTTTGCAATGGGGGGGATCCAGAGGCAGTGTCCCTGCCCGTTCCAACCTTGTTCATCCATTAGGGACAACTACGGTGGGGGTCAGGATGGGATTGACCATGAGGAACTCAATCACCTTCCTCCCGCTTCACTCTTCCCCAGAGTCAGGAAGGATTAGAGACTATGCTGCTTGGCACGAAGCCTTTCTCATTGGTTCTTTTTGACTTGTCTTCAGTAGTAGAGAGTGTTTGTGTTTTGCTGTTCCTGCATGCCCCAGTTTGGGTGCATCCCACACCCACCCCAAGGTTCATCTTCAGAGGACTGCCCTTGGGCCACTAGAGCACTGCCTGCACACGGATGGCCAGAAGTACCTGGGAACCTCTCTCTCCCGGAGGCCCTTGACTGACAGCAGGCGAGAAGATGTGCAAGCCCACCTCCCTTGGACAATTCCCAGAGTAACTTACACTCCAGAATGCCCCTACCAATCACAGTGAAGCCACCTCTGGGGACCTTTTGCTTGAGACTGCACCCTTACTTGCCTTCCTCCCCTTCTGTAACCTGGGAGCATTTCCTTAATAAGTCTCTTACAGGCAAATCCTTCTTTCAGCTTCTACTTCTAAGAATCTAGAACTTGCATCTCTCTTATCTGCAGCTGGTGTGGGAAGAGAGGTCTAGGGTGGCCTTTTGTTTGGGAGGAGATGCTGCCTTGGCTAGGACTCAAGAAGGCAGCTCCTCTCCAGAAACTTGAGCACGCACTTTGTCTCTTGTGTTTCCTAGGAGTGCTCTTCCATCCAGGCTTATTAGAAAAATGCTGTAATTGATTATTAATGTCTGCCACAGGGTAGGAAGGAGCCAGGGGAGGATGGATTGGCCCATACATGAAGGATTTGCCATCCCTGTCCCAGAGGAGAGGGCCCAAGGAGAGGAGAATCTGTTTTTTATTCTAGGCCTTTAGCTGGCCACTAGCTTAGCCCAAAGGAGTCCGGATAGGTCTACTCAGTCCAGCTCACTGGGACTACCCACGGTTTATTACTCAGCTCCTAAGAGAGTGCACATGACCCAGAGTGTTCCCTCTTCAGATGCCCCTTAGAAACTACAGCAGCAGTGGGTAGCTTATGGAGGACCTGGCGTGGGGAGTTCCCATCTCACCCTGACTACTAAGTGTGGGATTAGGGGGCTGGGGCGTGGGGAAAGCAGGCCACAGAAGAGCTATTTTGCTGCAGGCAAACTCTGATACCATCTGCTCAACTTGAAGCTGGGCAAACCTGAAAGTGTGTGTATACTGTACAAACACAGAGGCTGGTGGCAGGCTTGGGGCATGTTTGAACATCAAGCCCTCAGGCAGGTGGCAAAGCTGGTATCAGGAAATGCTGAAGAACATAATCCACAAAGCAACCTGGGATCAATATTCTAGAAACAGAGACCAAGTCCTGGAAGTCAGAGGCCTGTGACATTACTCGAATGGCCCTGGAGGCCTTCTCTCCTGAGTCCTTTTTTCCCCTCCTTCAGTTTCATTGAGGTATAATAGACACGCAGTAGAGTGCACAAAAGTTAAGGGAGTGAATTAATTTTCACATAGGTTAACATTCCCAACACCTCAGGAGGCTTCCCCAGGCCCTTTCCTCGTCTACCTCCCTTCCCCAAAAGTAACCATAATTCTGACTTCTATCACCATCGGCTAGCTTTGCTGTTCTTGAACCTCGTGTAAATGGAATCCTACAGCATAGACTCCTGTGTCTGTTTTCTTTGGCTGCACATTATATGGGTGAGACTCACCTGTGTTGTTGCGTATAAGTAGTTTATTCTTTCTGGCTGCCATGCACTATTCCACAGTATGAGCATATCCAACTTACTTTTATCCATCTGGGTAGTTTGCAATATTTTGCTGTTATGAATGAAGCTGCTAGAGCATTTCTGTACGTGTGTTTGGTAGACATGTGCACTCATTTTTCTTGGTGAAAGATCTGGGAATGGAATGGCTTGGTCACAGGACAGGCATATGTTTACCTCTAGAGGGTTTGTCAAGTGATGTTTTGATGTGATTGTACCAGTTTACACTCCTAGTAGCTCTGCATGAGAGTTCTACTTGACCCACATCCTTGTAAACTCTTGGTATTATCAGTCCTTTTAATTTTAGCCATCCTAGTGGGTGGGTAGTAATATCTCATTGTGGTTTTAATTTGCATTTCTCACCTATGACTACAATGAGTCCCCTACATATGAACCTTCAAGTTGCAAACGTTCAAAGATGCAAACGTGTTCCCATGTCCAATCACGTAAGTTAGTTCACGTGTCTGGTGTACACTGACACAGGCATGCATCCTCTACAAGTGGTTGTGCTTTTGTGTACTTTACTATACAACACTATTTCCCATCTAGGACTGATCTAAGTGCCCAAAAGGTGGTCATCTCTCCATGGCATCTGGAAGGTGCCACTTTGCCCCTGACACAGAGAGTCACTCTGATCACACAGGCTACCCTCTGGGCATTTACACATACAGATGGTCCTAGGTATGAGAGACAAATGAGGACTGCAATAAACAGATTTTTACAGTGGAACCTTAAGGGAACTGATGGCCAAATAACACATCGCTGACTCAGCAGACACTCTCTGCCCCAGAGCCCCTCCCGTGAGATGGAACTTTCAGATGTTTCTCCAGATCAAACTGTAGCCAAGCACTCATCTCACCCAGCAGAGCTGAGGAAGCCAAAATAGCAACTGAGCTTGGAGAAGGGTGGCTGTGAAAATGGAATGAAACAGAAAACAATGCCCAGAGCATACTGTATGCAGATCGATGTAAATCAAATATAAAAGCCAGAATGAAAACCTTCAAGTGATAATGCTCTCCAGCTGTCATATATGACTATCTCCATCTCGGAGACTGCTGGGGCGCTGGGGAACCAGCAGGCAGCAGAGTTCAGCAAGAAGGGTACGGTTTTCTCCTTCCTTTAATCTGGGAGCATGAGTTCACTGAGTCCCTAGGGATCCACAAAATATGGAAGTCTGTGGTTTTTAAACTGGTTGTCCATTTGTATTCAAGCAAATGAGGCACCGCTTCTTCTGGGTGTTTAGCTTCAGAATCAGATGGCAGGAGGATGTCAGTCCATGGCATTTGCTGCAAACATAGACAAAGATGGGAAGGGAAGCAGTGGCTGTCCTGACACCCTGTCTGGGATGGTAAAGTGTGTATCTGAGTCAGAATCAGTAGCCTGACTTGAAGTCTCAATTGCTATTTATCTTATGACCTTGGGCAAGTAACTTCCTCTCTGTGAGTCTCAATTTTCCCATCTGTAGCACGAGCAGACTAAACCAGGATCACCTCTAAGGTCTCTTTCAAGGTCTGGAGTTCTCTGAGCCCGTGATTCCAGGGAAGTGAGTGAGTCACTCTGCCAAGACACAAATGAACCCACCCCCACGTAGAGCAATTAGAGCCGGGCCATCGCTGCCACACGTCCAAGATGATAGAAAGCCCGACCCAGCTTCTGTGCTATATAATTGAGCACTAAGACACAACAAGAGCTCCGTTGCGGCATAATAATCCACGCCTGGCTGATTTATTAAGCATCCCGACTTAGAAGTGCATTGTTCCGTAATGCCTCAGAGTATAGGCAGTGCTCCATGAAAAACACTGGCGGTGCAAGAGGTTGTGTTCAGATCCTGTTACATCCCACAGCTTCCAACTTCCCCATCCCTCCACTGCGTCTTCACCTCCCTTTCCCTCCTGTGCAGAAGCTTGGCTGCCCCATCCCCATCATACCTCGTTGCACAGCCAGTTCTGCACAGTCTGTGGCGCCCCCTATTGGCTCCAGCAGACACTCCAGCTTGGCAACAGGCTCTAAGCAGAGCAAAGGGAGTTAATGTCACTGCAGCTGTAACTTGGAAAACCCTAGCGATGATGCCAGGCCGCAAATTCTGACAGAGAAGACCAGAGGCAAGCCCCCACTACCTGTCCCCTGGCCCAGCCTAATTTCCTCCATAGCGCTTATCTCCACCTGCCACATTTATATTTATTTTCACTACTCCTATTGTCTGTCTTTCCCAGCTAGACTTCAAGTCCAGTGACAGTGAAGGCCTTTGTCTGTTTTGTTCTTGATGGGATTCTGGCACCTGCCTGGCATTAAGGAGGCACTCGGTAATAACTGCTGAAGAAATCATTAAATCATTCAATAAATAAATAAATATGCCAGCTGGCGGCAAGGTCTAGCAAAGAAAATAAAGCAGGGTAAAGAGGATAGGGCGGGGGGGGGGGGGGGCTCAGAAAATGAGAAGTGTTGCTATTTCAGATCGAGTGGTCAGGGAGGGTTCCCTGGGAATGACATTTAAGCAGAAACCTGAAGAAAGTGGAGAAAGGAGCCACTCGTACATATTGGGGAAGAATGTTCTCAGTAGAACAGTGGCTGCAAGGGCCCGAGCAGAGGCTTGGAGCATTTGTAGAGCTCACTGGAGCTGAATCAGAGGGCAAGAACAGAAAGTAATGAGGACCAAGACGTACCAGAAGCCCAATCTGCTGGAGCAGAGCTAAGTGCACTGGAGCCCACAGGCCATATCCAACCCACTGCCCTTTTCAAATAAAGTTTTGTTGGGACAGAACCCTGCCCATTCATTTATATATTGTCCGTGTTGCTTTCCTGCTACAGCAGAGTTGAGTAGTTGCCACAGAGACGGTGACCCACAAAAGCCAAAAATATTTACTATCTGGCCCTTTACAGAAAAAGCGTGCTGGCGCCCGCCCTCCATCACAGAGGCCACTGTGATCGAGGACTTGGCTTTTCTCGGAGGAACACGAGAAGCCATTAGGGAACTTGGAGCAGAGAAGTGACATGACCAGACTCACAATTTAGAAGGATCTGGGCAGCTGCTGAGTAAAGAACAAATTGTAGAAGTGGAAGCAGGGAAATCAATTAGGAGGTGAGAAATGAAGATGGTTTGGACTGGAAATGTAATCAGATTAGCAGAAGCACAGAGTCTAGTGGTTCTCACAGCACAGGGTGAGCTGGGTCTGCTTTGCCCTGACAGATTCTGGCCCTGAGCATCTGGGTTTATGCGGGAGAGATACGGAGTAGTCAGAAAAATTAGGCAGTTTTTCCCAAGGCAGGAGAAAAACAACAGCAGTGCTGCTAAAGGTTGCCATGAGTTAATACCCTTTCCCAGTGATCTCCTTTTGCTGCATATTCTGGGCTTGGGCTGGGGTCCAGGCAAGACTCTAAATCACTTCCTGGTGCTAGAAGCCATGTGGTGCGCTGTTGTTGTTCTTTTATTGTGTATGCCAGGCTTACCTTGCTAAGGCAGACCCCAAATGGTTTGGGGTTGGGGGCATAGGTCAGAGGGGCTCAGCCAGACGAGAACCAGTCCTCAGAGTGATGGCTGCTGACCAGAGACTCAGGAAGTCAAAGGCTAGAAAAGGAGGCGGTGCCAACAGGAGATGCTCCAGAAGAAGGTGTGAGGGTCTTCCAGTCAGTCCACCAATCACCACAACTGGGGATGAGCTTTCTCTTCCCACCATCTATTTCCCTCCACACACCACACACACGTGCACCCCCTTTAAATGAGACCTGTTTTCCCCATCACCTCTTTCTTGACGTCATTTTAATTAGTTTCTACCACACACGGGTGTTTGAGAAGAGCTCAGCAAGATCATGGGGAAGTCCAAGAGAGCTTTCTCGGCAAGAAAGAAAATAAAAAGGAGTGTGGGAGTCAGGGAGCCTCAGGCTTGAACCTTATAACTGTAACTTACTCGCTGTGTGAACTAGAGCAAGTCACTTAACCTCTCTGTGCCTCAATTCTATCACCTGGCAAACAAAGGGGATAAGAAGGCAAGTTGTTACGAGGGTTGCAAATAACGTATCAGAAATCCCTGACCCATATCAGCAGCTATTACGGACAAGACTAGAATTACGTGATGAAAAGACTAAGCTTTGTTTACCAGCTGTGTAATCCTGAGAAAGACAAATAACCTTTCTGAGCTTCAGAGTTTCCTCTCTGTAAAATGAAGAGAACGAACCTCTATCACAGGAGGAGCGATTAAATTCACTTAGAGCAAACAGCAGCTGTAAAGCATTTAGTAAAGTGCTGGCATAGAGGGCACATTCCAGAGAGCCCAGATACCTTCATTATTTGCAAAAAGTCCTGAAGTCAAGACCTTCAACAAGAGGGTAGGAGAGAGACTGACAAAGCAAGCAAGAGATCTCAGGTCCACAGCAGGCCAAGGCCAGATGACCAAAGGCCAAAGGGTCAGGACTGGTGAAGATGTAAGGGTGGCCACCCAGCGCAGAGCGGCCATGCCTGTTGAGTCCAGCTCAACCCAGGTCAGACTGGTTCCAATGAGCTCACGTCCTAAATTGGACCTTCCTTCCCCTACAAAATCCAGGGTTGTGGGAGTGGTAAAGTGCCAAAGAAGTCATGATAAATGATCAGGATTCTCTGGGAGAAAGAAGGGAAGACTGCCATTCCTTGTCTGCCCCTCCACGTCAGGCCTCTTCCCAAAACTATTGACAAGGGAGCACTGACAAGCTCGGGGTGCTGCAAGGAAAAACACATAGTGAGTGTCTGTGAACTGAAACCCATCACAGAATCTGGAGACTAGAAAGGATCTGTGGGGTCAGTGGGGATTCTAGCAGAACAGTGGACAAGCCACTTACCCACTTACCCTGAGCCTATTTCTTCATCTGTAAAATGGGATAAATAGTCCCTAGCCACCCCTGAGGCTAAAACTGTTGTGAGCTTTACCTAAGGTTTGAGAATAAGGAACTAATTAATCAAGAACCTCTCCATCCAGTGTATCACAAATCCCATCTCAGAGACAGTAAAATGGAAAGGAAGTGGGAAGGGGTGTGGCCAGATAGCCTCCCAAGCTGCCAGCTGGCCCCAGGGTCACTGCAGCAACCCAGACTCCTGACCCCCAACTCTGGGCCTCAGACCTTGCTACCCATCATCTCTGGTGCTTATTAGAGTGACAGGCTATGTGCATCTCCAAGCAGGTCACTGTGTGGACCTGGGGAACAGGAGATGTCTGGGACCCTTCTGGGGACCCTGAACTGCACCAACACCTCCTGAAGGAGTAGTTTAGTTGGACCTAGTGTGCACTCTAAGGAGAGGTGGGAGGAGATTGCATATGGTGCATGAGGGACACACAGTGATGAGTGACACAGGACTGACGAGCAAGCTCGGGCTTCCTGACTCTGACCCTCACCCCCAATTCCCTGCCAGTCTCTGAACCCCAAATGGGCCTGGAGCTACCCTCCATTCCTTACAGGATGTATCTAAGGCACTCACCACAAAGCTTATAGAGCACACGATGGGGCTCCATAAATGTCCACTTGTTAAATGAGTGAGTGAATGAATAAAGAAATAAATGCTGAAGTTCCAAATCTTTACGGTTGATTCCTATACACCTTGACTAATGCCCTTGTCATGGAAATGACACTTTGTTATCCAATCACTAGTTTAAAGGCCAAAGGGACTTTGGGTTCAACCCAACCTGTACCCTTCTCCATAAAATGACAATGGCAATGGCTTCTCAGTTTACTCCACAGGATAACTGAGAGGGTCAAGTGAGAATGGGCAGGAACATGCTTTACATGAAACACGATGTACAAAAGTAACCACATATCACCACCCCCTGAAGTTTTCAGAAGCTTCCACAGGCCCATTTGAGGTCAAAGGGGAAAACGCCGCATGCTGGAAAGGAGGAAATGATGCTTTGATTCTCGTGCCAGCAAGGTCTTGAACAGCACACAGCCTATTGGATGCATTCCTCTCAAGAGTCCCCATCTCTCCATGCTGAGGACAGGAGTGCAGCAGTAACAGACATCATGGTAACAACAGCTGTAGCATTTAATGAGTACTTACTATGTGCATGGCTCCATGCCAAATGCCTCTCACCGTCATCTCACTAAGTCTCCAAACATCTGTTTCAGCTGGGAGCGGTAACTAGGGTATCATTCCGTCCATATTCATTTCCACCTCCCTTTACAGCAGAAACATATTTCCCACTCCAGAGACATGAGGCTCGGCCATGTAACTGACTTTGGCCAATGGAATGATGGGAGAAGGGACAGTGCCTGAGTTGCAAGCCTAAGGAGGATCACAGGCTCCCGCTCATCACTCTGGAAGCTTCGGAACTCCACCACGGGAAGAACACGCTTCTGGTAGCCCCTGTCCCCCAGCCTGGGCCCCAGAAAAACTCACATGGAGCAGTCCCACAACCTGGGTCCGAGGATCACTCCTTAGCAATCTGAAGCCCTGCCCCGGCTGACCAGCCATATGTGAGGAAGAATTAAATGCTTATTGTTGACTGCCCCGAGGTTGTGTTTATTATGCAGCAACAGCAGATACTATGAATAATTAATTGTATAGATGGGGAAACGAAGGTTCCTCTTGGAAACCAAGGCTAAGTAACTTACCTGAGGTTAGCCAGCATATAAATGGCAGAAATAGGGCAGAACCCAGATCTTCCAGAGAAATCAAAAAACTAGGTTCTCGATTGTTATACTATCCTGCTTCCTATTCACTGTCTAAGGAGGTGCATTTTGTGTCAAGCTGTGTGAACAGAATAGCCAAAGCAATTGGGAGTAAACAAGAAATCTCTGGGTCTAGCCTGAGAGATGCTAGAATGAATCCAGAGAGGGGTCCTCTGCTCTCCTCATGAGGAGGCTGGTCCCTCTGCATCCCCTGGGAACCTGCCCACACCAGCTGTCTTTCTCTAAATCTGGACCCAAGGACATGAGGGGATTCCACAAAGGGCCGCCGCAAAGCCAGGAGCTCCCCACCATGCTGTAGTACAAGTACCCCCCCACTGATGCTCTGACACCCATATCTAGACAGGACTATTTCAAGAGACCACAGGAGACGCTCAAGCTTCAGAGTGCAGTGGGAAATAATAACTTGAACATTCTGAAACAGATTTTTTTAAAGTACGTCAGGAAAAGAGATCCTTCCATCCAGCCACATTTCTAGGTTTTGGAAGTGTATCTGTCCTCACTCGGAATGACTCCTTGTGTACAAAATAACATATTCAATTCACAAAAAATGTATCCTTCCCCCTCCCCAACTCACATAATTCTCTCCTAATAGGCACTAGGATATCATTATCTTATTCAGAGCCTCCTTTTTCTCTCAAGAAATGGAAAACTAGGAAATGAATAAAGCAGATCTTCATTGAATACAATTCCCCAAAAGGGCACAGAAACCCAGAGAATCCCTCTGACAAGTTATCCAGAACACCAATAAATCATGGGAGAATATGAGAAGAGGCCCAGTCCGACACAAGCACAGGAATGACAGGGCTCTCTGCCGTGCTGGGCTTCCCTCCCCTGCCCTGGCTCATAGTTCTATCCAGCTCCAGATGACTCTTTAGCCCAAGACACAGCAGCACACTGTATCACCCAGAGATCAAGTTGGCTGCACATAAAAAGCCCACTTAACAGTGATGTGGATAAATGGGGGATTATTTTTCCTCATGAAAGAAGTCCAGAGGTAGAAGGCTCCTGGCATTGGTTTGGTGGTAAAGTGCATCAGAGAAAAGTTTCTGCAATTCTCTTGCTCTTTCCCTTATGGTCACAAGATGGCTGCTCCAGCTCCAGACATTGCATAGGCATTCCAAGCAGGAAGGGGAAAAAAAATGGGGCTAGAGGAAGGGAAAAACAATGCCTATATTAAGAAAGCAAAAATTTTTCTAGAAGTCCCCAGGAGATTGCTACTCACATATCATTGGCCAGAACTGTGCCACATGGCCACCTAGCTATAGGGAAACTGGGAAATGTGGTTTTGTAGATGAGCACGTTGGTGGCTTCAACAAATCAGCACTTGAGGAAGAAAGAGTGAAATGTTATTCCAAGGCAGCTGGGAGTCACTGACAAACTCACCAACCAGATTTTCAGGGTTGGCATCATGTTTGGGTGTGCCATCCAGATACAGTCCAAAGGACAGCTTCAAATTCATCCAATCCCCAAAGTTAATCACGACCTCTTTTTCTTCTTCAGTCTGAGGCATTATTTCCCAAAGAGTTCCGGGTTGGCAGAAGACAATTAATGCAAAGCAGCACTTTTGATGTGAACATCCAGACTGCTGCTGCTGCTGCAGAGATCAGAAGGAAAGGCAGCCTTGGGATTTTCCTTTTGAGATGACATTTGTTTTTAATAGCAAACGACTTTCATGTCCGGAGTAAGCCACTAATAGAATTAACCAAAGGAAAGCAACAAAAATAGAAGTCTAAGGATGTGACTCTATCATCTGTTGGAAAAAGGTAATCAGACAAATTGGGGTCCCCACAGTGACAGATTTGGGGGGATTATCTGGAGGAGGTTTCTGGAAGCCACACAAATTGCCTTGGTGGAGCTGCCCTGCACCCCCCATTAATACTTTGATGCAGCAGGATAAGGATTTCAAAATGCAAATGACTGTAAATGGATAATGACTAACACAGCCAAGAAGAGGAAGTGCTGCTCTGACTGCTGAAAGGGCAGAAGGCCGTAATTCACTGAGCGCCAATGTCACTCACCCCTGCACGGGAAAACCAGCATTAGGATCACAGTGCAATGAGGAGGAAGAAGGGAGGGAATCTCAACTCTCTGCATTCCCAGAAGATGGTTTCACTGACAGAAGATAGAGACGTGCATCACGCCCCCAATAAAATGAACTTACAGAGAATACTTTGGTGAATGTTAACTACCCACAAAGACTGAACTTCTACATATTTTATGAACTGTGGGAAAGATCCTGCCTGAGCGACTTGCTCTGCTGCACCACAGTCTGGGGTCTAAGTCAACTTTCGCTGAATAAAAAACCACCCTGACATGTTTTGGTGGCATAACAATCATTTATTAGTGCTCTCACATCTATGGGTCTACTGGTTCTGCTGACCTGAGCCAGGCTCCGCTGGTCTTGACTGAGCTCACTTTGCATTTAGTGCCAGCAGACTGAGTAGCGTTAGCCTGTCACATGTTGGTCACTGGTCAGCTGTTGGCTGGGCGATGGGGTGACTGGGACATGTGACTCTCATCATCCAGCAGGCTAGCCTGGGCTTGTTCACGTGCTGCTCAAAAGTTCCAAGAACGGCAACAGAGGGAAAACGCCAATGTGTAAGCACTTTTCAAGTCACTGCTAGCATGACATTTGCTATTGTCCAATGGCCAAAGCAAACCACATGGCCAAAACCAGAGTCATTGTGGGAGGGGACTACCCAAAGGTGTAGATACAGGGAGGCATAAAGGAATTCAGATGCAATAATCCATCACAGGCTTAATATGACTTTAACATCTATCCAGCACTTGCTAATCTCCTTGTTAGCAAACAAAAACTAGAGCTCAGGTTCAAAGAACCGGTATATAGTTAGAATTTAATAACATTATTTTACTTTTAGCTTATTTATTTTATGGCTATCTTGTATTCATGTTAAATGGATTATAGTTTCTAGCAGTAATACAGAGTCTCCTTTTTAAATAAATTTATTATTTTTCCGAGTGAGTTCATTTTAAGAAAATAAGTAAATAATAACACAGTTGCTCATATATATTGCAAAATCATGACACATAATGACCAAAATTTGGGAAACACTGGACCAAATGATGTCCAAGGTCCCTGCACCTGCTCTATAATCATGAACATGGAAAAAAAAAAAAAAAAAGGACATGTCTCCAGAAACAGGGCAGAATTCTGAGACCAACAAGCCATCAGTCATTAAAATTGCCTCACCTGTATTAAAAGACCTGGCTTTTCACAGAGCTTGCAGCTATGAATTAAATAATAAAGATCAGCTGGTTGGGACCAATTCTAATCAGGTGTGCAGTTGGCAACATCCCACAGAGTCCTGTCAGTATTGACATGCCAGGATGGTTCAGTCATGAAGCTAAATGTAAGAGGATGGGAAAGAAAAGCACAAAGGTTGATCACTACTGGACCTCAGACTCTGAACACACCCCCATAAAGAGAGTTACAGGAGAGTTTGAGTCATAATATTGGCAATAATTTGGGAATAACATATAGATTCCCAAGGGGCTAATTTGAAGGGGATGACATTCGTTTGGATCATTTCTAGAGTTCGCTTAAAACAAATTCAGCTCACTGCCGTGTCCGTTCACAAATATGTGCAACAAATCAGATCTACAAATTCACCCATACATATATTCTAACCCCAAGGTAGTGTCTTTTACTTCTACCAAATATTCTGGTAGAAATCCATCTAAGCAACAAGGCACTTGACCCCAACTCAGGGAATAAGAGAAACCTATCCCTGGAGGCTGAATTCTAATTGTCAGAGCACAAAGCACCATCTGTCATGTGGTCCAGGTAGATATGTACATCCTAGTAGCGCACACACAGCACAGGTAACCACATATGGAGCATTTTAAAGATACCTTTAAAATACACTTCCTACATATGCAATCAGTTCACAAATCCCACATACAAGCTCAGTCCAATGTGCAGTTTCCTTAATAATCATGAGTTTCTCCCTTCCATGTATAATTGAGAGTTTCACTTGGAAAATAATGATGTCAATTCAATAGCACCAAAAAACTTCCCTTTCTAAATATAAAAGAAAACAACAATAAAAATCTAAGCCAAACACCAGCTGCTATGGCTGAGACCGATGACAATCAAATAACTACTATTTTAGCACGCAGTCCTAAGTAAATAAAGGATGGGAAGATAAAATAAGAGATGCCTTTTATATCAAGTCAACAAAGTGCCCAGATAATCTAAAATCCACAGGTATAGATCAAATTGAAATTTGCTCAACAATTTGCTCAAATTGATCAAAATAGATCAAATCAAATTGAAATAACTGTCAAGTCTGGGGTTTTATTTTACCTTATATACAAGCTAATAAGTTAGCTGGTTACTGTTTCGTGGGTGCTGGCAGAAGACATGGGACTTCTGGGTTAGAGACAAAAGGCTTTATTATTCATGACCCAGCAACGCGCTTAAGCATCAGCATGTGTGTCAGTTTCCCTTGCCCTCAAGTCCCTCTGGAGTAAAGCTGGGGGCCCAGACGGGTGCTGTGCACACAGTGGATTTGCAACATAGATGAGGAACACTGAGCTTAAGGACCATGCTGCTTGCTGGTAAGCAGTAAGCAAAGTTGTTCTTTATCCCAAAGAGAGACATTACCATGTCCCTCAAGTGTACTCACAGTAAACACCACCCTGAGAAATGGTCCAGGTGAAGAACAGTCAGAGATTTGCATATCCCGCAAAAGTACAGGGACATTCAGAGCCCATGGCAGATTGTCTTTCCCAAAGATAACCAGTTCTTGACCATCAAGTGAGCTATTTGCAGTAAGAACAAGCCTGTAGCAGGTATAGTCATCTTGAGACACAATGTGCCTTCTACCTACTTTAATGAAGACTCTACACCCAGGAGAGAGCGTGTGTGTGTTCATACTTTTCTCAGATGCATTTCTGAAAACACATGGGCAAACCATATTTGTTAAGTCAAGTCATATTTTAAATATCCTGGAAGAGAACCCCATAAGTGAATCCTTTTACAATGGAAATACCCATCCCCTAATTCATCTGTTTATAAATTTGTGCAGTTATAAATATTAGATTTTCTTAAAGCAAGCCATGCCCATACTGGTGCAACCCTGCCATTCGTAAAAAGTTGCGGTGAATTATAAAAAGCAAATCTTTCAAGCATGTCTGATTTGACTACACCCATATAAACAGTCACTGGCAAAATAGATCCCATCCCAATTTCAAAACTACATCTGTTTTCTTCTTTAAAACTTCTCCATAACTATTTTTATATGCCTCAGTTCCTGGGCCAAGCCTACCACCACTGCTTTGGGTGGACAACCTTATTTGTTGGGATTCAAATCTGGGTTACTAAAGCAATCTCCCTACACACAATCCTTCTGATACTCCACTCAAGCACAAATTAGCAGGGTTGTAATGAAAGACCTCCAGAACAGGATGTAGACATCTTGGGGGTCTCTTATTCAGCCTACCACACTCTCAGGCTTTCACAGGGTCATTGCATCCAAAGAGGAGATGCCACCACTTGGCATGCAGACCTGTGTCCACACAAAAAGTGTCACTCCCCTTCCTCTCCTCCCTCCACAGACCAAGGAGAAAGCTGAGGCCAATATTTTCCCAACTCACCTCTCTAACCTTATCCTATGAATCGTGACCAGTAAATTAGACACTGCTCCAGGAAGTAAAGCAAATGAAAATAACTCCTATACCTCAGAAAATCCTCTCAATATTGACATTGTTTTCCCACGTTATTTTTAAAGTTACACAAATTCTACTCAAAGGCATACCAAAAATTTGCTTTCAGCTTCTTATCTATGCACTGCACAGGCAATTGCATTATCCCTAAGAGAATTAATATGATTTAATTATATTATATTTGGTGGTAGTTTAATATCAAACTTCTTTTGTATAAGAAATTATTTCTTGGTGAAGTTAAGCTCACTTATTATACACATTCTTTATTCATTAAACTCATTAAGATCAGTGGGAATTGCTTATATATAACTATACTATTGATTCCAAACATAGCAGATAAGTGAGGATATTCTAAGATCGTCAGAGCCTAATGCTTCTTAGTCATTTTCTTGGGAATTCATATGCTGGGAATCTATGTGCAGTGTACCTTCCCAAGAATGGATGACACACTGGTTAAAAGTTCTCTCTTCTCCAGCCACATGGCACAGGGAGATCAGCTCGGTGCTTTGTGACCACCTAGAGGGGTGGGATAGGGAGGGTGGGAGGGAGGGAGACGCAAGAGGGAAGAGATATGGGAACATAGGTATATGTATAACTGATTCACTTTGTTATCAAGCAGAAACTAACACACCATTGTAAAGCAATTATACTCTAATAAAGATGTTAAAAAAAAAAAAGTTCTCTCTTCTCTTGTGAAGGGAAGCTGGACCATAAATGGACTACTGTCTTTCTCAGGAATCTGTTAAAAGGAGCTAAAGCCAAGGCTACCACATACGGTTGTACAAGTTGTTCACTGTACAAAGGCTTCCACCAGAAAGAAGTGGGGCTGAAATCTGGCCCATGTTCTGCTACCAAATCATACATCATGGCATAGGGCTATCAAAAGGACTGGAGATCTTTTCTTAGTTCACATAACGTGACTGAATGCCCAGGAACCCGTGCAGTCCCACTGAAGAGGAGATATCTTTTTCTACTTTGCAAAGGCACCCCGTGGACCAGCAGAGGCCTTGGCTGAAATCTACTTGGGCTAGCTTAAGCAAAGAATGGAAATTTATTGCAAGGTTACGGGTTTATTTCTTGGGACTCAAGAGCAAGAGGTACAGTAGACATCATGTGGAATTAGAACAGAAAATAGAAAGCTGTCAAGAGGGGGAGGTAATAAGTAGATAAATCAATATTTAACCCGCACGTGTAGTCCTCACAACCACCTGGCTAGATCAGAATAATTCATCTCATTCTGTAGACAAAGTCTCTTGCCAAAGGTCACCCACCTGGTCAGTGATAGAACTTTCAAATCTAGGCACATGTCTGCAATGTCCTTGTGCTATTCACTGCTCTCCACGGCCTCTCTCGTCCTCAGCATGCAGTTGGCGTTCTCAGAGCTGCTCACTGACATTACCTATTCTCCTCCTTCCAGATGCACAGGAGAAATATACTTCCCCCTTGAAGCTGAACACACATGTGTGATTTGCCACTAAGAATTGGGCATGTTTGTTACTGCAGCACTACCTAGTCTATCCTGGCTGGCATGGCTGTCAAGGGCCTTTCTTCTACTTCTAGCAGCTGGTAAATCTCGCCCAGTTAGTCACAAAAGTTCTTCCCTTTTTCTACTTGCCCCAAACCTTGCCACCTTTCACACGCCAGCTAAAATCCCACCTGCCCAAAAATCTTTCCTTAACTTCCCCAGCCTGGCCTTAATTCTTACTCTTTGTCATCACAATCATACTCATTATCAACATCATATAAATTAGTATCCAATCATATTGCACACAACACATCTCATTGTATGCTGTTTTGTTTCTTTCTTTAAGACATGTCTTAACTCTCCAACTGAATGATCAGTCTTCTGTGGGCAGAAATCAGACCTCCTGCAGCATGGCCGGAATGTGAGTGTAGAGACCCAATAATAGTTATGACATCAACTGTCCCAGCAGAGCACACAGAGAAGGGAGAGGAACAACAAGACAGAGGGAGCAGCAGGTCTGATCATTCCCTCCCGTGCACCTTGACAGATTCGAACAGTGGAACAGTCCTCCATGTGGAGGAAGGAAAGAGTTAAACTTTAGTAGACTATACCCTGAGACAGCTAACATCGTTGGAGGTTATATTTCTCATTAATATAAAAGAGTTAATTATACATCTTGGAAATTCTATTCACGCCAAATATTCTTTAAGGGTTAAGTCATGCATGATCCATTTATATTCAGGCATTTGCCCTGACAGTGTCTGGTTCTGTAGGGCCATCTGAGGCACCTGCCCTAAGGATCCACAGGGGCTCTAGAAGCTGTTCTCATAGTGGAACATTTTTCTGAGAAGATGACCTACACTGCAAAATACTTTCTATAACCAAAGCCAGGGCATAAATATTTTATAGCATAAAGTCCACGAAAATACATCTTCATTTCTGTAATGTGCTATCTCAGAACATATTACAGGGGGAACAGGACTTGCCTGAAAGATTCAGCAGCTCCAGTGTGCCAGAGCTCATTAGCTTGCCCCAGAGAACAAGCACAGCAAATAATTCTAGATCCCCGCTGCTCGTGGGCTATTTAACATGGTGGACCACACAACAGCAAGCCTTTCCACCTCGTGAAAAAGCCACCTTGTGTGTCCAAAGTGCATTTTACAGGGAATCAGACAATGTCAGCTGGAAGGAGTCATTGAGGTCTCCTTTCTCTACAGATGAGGAGAAAAGGCTCAGAGAGATGATGTGAGCTGGAGTGAAACTCAAATTTAATCCCTCGCTGTTTCTGTCATAACCACAAAATAAAAACCTGTGGGTAAAGTAAAAACAGAGAGCGATCCACTGATTAGACCTACCTTGCCAACTTTGAAGTAAAGTATCATGGCACCATTCAAGCTTTTTAGTAAGCAGTGCTGTGTGTACATATCTATGAATAACTTTACACTTCTCATTAATGAGATATGTTTCCATAACTACCAAGCCTCACTGGCACCCCTCTCTTGGCATTTGTATGTCAACATTAATTCTCAATAAGAAATTATTTCCTAGTAAGTGCTCCACAGTGATGAAGTAGAGGCTGTAGCTTAAATACAGCCTTCACATCATCTTTTTTCCTCCTTTGCTGATCTCCCACTTTGGTCAAAACTGGTTATGCCCACCCAGGTCTCTTGAGTCAAGATGTCACCACACTGTGTAATTATAGCAAGGCCTCAATGCAAAACTGACCTTTTGATTCAGAAAGCCCTTCAAAACTTCAGCAGGACAAACAGGAAATTCTTAGTTTTGAGCTGCCTGTGGTCCAACAATAGCTTTGTAATCCCTTTGTCAAGCCAAAGCACACAAGGAAAAGGATTCACTTTTTTACTTGCTATCAGAGGTTTCTTTCATGCTTTCTCACCAAGAACTGTAGATTTGACAAAATCACTATATAACCCTGTTTTTGAATGTTCTTTTCAAATGTGGTTTGAACTGTGCAGAGAGAAGAGAAAGGGATGGCCCCTTGAGTGGCAAGCGTCGGCAGTACCCCATTAAAAGGAAAGCTGAAATCATGGAGCATCTCAGCAATAGCACTGTTGGTGTTGGAAGGGGGAGTGATCAAGTGATAAACAAGTAGCCGCCTGAGAAATCCTAATTTAGAAGAAATAAGTCAAGCATTCAGCTGAAAATACTATTAAGCTAGTAATCACCCACCCGGCGCAGCCTCTCCTAACTTCCAACTAAAAGACTATAATGGCACTGGGAAACATCAAAATTCCCAAAAGAAAACCAACATGAAGGTCAATCTAATTCCAGAATCCAGAAAAAAGCTCCACTATGTATTAAATGAGACTAGATACCCAAATTTCACTTTGCGCCATCCGCAGGATCCACCTCTATGAAACAAGAGACTTCAGAGAATTAGAAGGGAGGGATTGACAGAAAAGGTATAGGACTATACTTTTTACTTCTCCCCTGACCCCAAATCTGGAAATCAAGGGTACCTATCAATGAGAAAACTGTATAGATGCTGCTCCTTCAAGGAGCCACAGTGCAGCCTTCCCACAACTTTCTATATTCCCTTCAGAAACACTGACTTTCTATATCCTCTTCAAAAAAAGTGACTTTCTATAGTCTCCCCTTCCCAAAAAATAATACAGAAGAGGTACCTGTGGAGCGTTGCATCCTGAGAAGTGTAGTTTCCACAAGGAACTAGTGCTTTGTGGGAGGAGAAGACAGAGAAAAGAGGAACCCTCATGGGGCATTCTGGGAATTGTAGTTTTCTCTGTGCATTCCATTGCTTAAAAGTACCAATGAGCTGAGCAAATGAACTCAGAATCTCCGGAGCTGAGATGCCTACTAGATAAGGGGATTTGCACTAGAGTTGTACCCTTCAGTATGCCCCTCTCTGAAGAAATGGAAGAAATGAGGAGCATTAACCATCTACCAAGTGGACAGAGAAAAGGGCCAAGAGCAGGTAAAGTGATAAGACCGTCATTTGGCAAACTGAGTCTATATAGATCTTGCCTCATTCAAAGAGGAAGGACAATACATATCGTAAGGTCTACGGGCAAATGCAGCCAAACAAGAAAAAGGGGAAAACATCTTGAAGACTAAAAGATGGAGTGTACTTCTGAAAATATTTTGTCTAGGGACAGAGAAGAAAAGAAAAGATGAAACTCAAACGGATACAAGATAATGCCTCTGTTAGAAAGACAACATGCAAAGAAGACAGCAGAATGATATGAAGAGAAAGATGGTAAGATAAGGAAAAACTGCAGGAAAACAAAAACAATAATATGCTCACAATGATAGTGATAAAGAGCAGAAATAATAAAATTTAAAGTGAAGTCAATGAATAGCAGGATTAACTTGAAATGCTTTGTCGGAATGCAGTGGAACAGAGGGGAAAACAATGAGAGTTAATATAAGAGAAAAAATGGAACAGGAAAAATAAACAATGAAAAGTAAAAAAGAAAGGTAGTGTTTCTGAAGAAAATACTAGAATAAGTAACACAAAAGCAATAATAAAAGATAAAGGAAACTACCTTAGGCTGAATAAATATAGATATGCTATCCTCCATTTGAAACGATTCATCATGAACTAGAAAAAAAATCAATGAAAAGGGATCTTTCACTTACATTAATTTTTGCAATTTTTAAAAAGTATATGAATGAAGAAAACATCCTTCAAACATTCAAATAGGAAACAATAGGTTGCCTATAAAAGAAAAAATAATTGAGTCACCTCAGACTTCCCTTCCGTAACTCTAACTGAAAAATAATTAAATCAGATCTATAAAGTTCTAAAGGGAAAAGCCATTTGCCTTTTTTGTGTAAATATAACACAAAATTATTCTCATACACAAGGAATCTATATATATATTTATTACTCACCTATCTTTCCTCTAAAAAAAGTTACTTCATGTAATTAAATCAACCGAGTGATTAAACAAAATTAAGATTTTAAGAATGAAGAAGCCAAGATATAAAAGAACTGATGATGCACACTGAAATAAGTTAAGCATAGAGATAAATCTAAGTAAGTAAATCTCCTTATAAGCCAAATACGAATGTCGAATTTTATCCTTGAATGCAAAACTATATAATGTAAAAAACTGGATTACAATTATTGGGATTTAAAACTCAGATAACATAAGCAAATTTGGAGAAGAAAGGGAGGAGAAAGTAAAACTGTGCTGAATTTCGAATCTTATTTAGGAGTGATTCAAAGATACTGGTTTGGCTGGATTTTTACAATTACAGAAATAAGGTTTAAAGAATGTTTTTTAGGAACTTAAAATTACTCACTTATAGAATGTGAAAGAGGATACATACCTGGAAAAGATAAAACAATGAAAACTTAGCATTCAGAAATTACTGTCAGCAATCCAAATACCTATCCACAGGATATTGATTAAATAAATTATTATTATAGAACCATATAAGAAATAAAATACAGCCATTTAAAAAATCACATCATAGAATATTTCATCTTGAGAAAGAAAATGCAAAGTATTGGAAGTAGAGGAGAAATTTCAAAAAGTTTGTGCCCTATAACCCCAATTTTGAAAAACATAACATTTTACACACTACATATTTTACAGCATTAAAAAATATAAGCGTAGGGGGAAAAGAAAAAGACCAGAAGGTTATACACCATCAGGTTAACAGTGAATATCTCTGGGTTGAAAATAAGAATTTTATTTTCTTCCACTTGCTTTTCACTATACAGGTAGAGTTTATGCCAAAAGACACTTAAAACAAATATAAACACCATAAATATAAATCAATCTCATGCTATATATCAGAAGCCAGCAATTTTTTTCTGTAAAGGACCAACCAGTAAATATGCTAGGCTTTGTGGGTTATACTGTCTCTGTCACAACTCAATTCTGATACTGCATCTCAAAAGCAGCCAGATAATATGTAAACAAATGAGCATGGTTGTGTCCCAATAAAACTTTATTTACAGAAACAGGCTGGATTTGGGGCCATAGTTTTCCAATCCTTATCATATACTAATATCCGGTATTGAAGTTATAAAAATTATTTGTGTATTTTGTTGTTGTTGTTCTCTGTAGTTTTTCAGAAAAATGACATGTGTCTGGGTCATGGACACATAGACACATGTCTAGATTCTGGACAACTACTGTCCAGTAGAAGTTTCTGTGATAATGTAAATCTTCTCTGTCTGTGCCATCTCATAGAGGAGCCACTAGCCACATGTGGTGCTGAGCACTTGAAATGTGGCTGGTGAAACTGAGGAACTCAATTTTTAAATTTTGTTTTGAGTTAATTTAAACTTAAGTAGTCACATGGGAACCACACGTACTACTGTCTATGCTTTCCATCATCCACACCCAGGAAGAGTATAGCTAATTTTTTTTTTTTTTTTTTTTGTCTGCGTTGGGGCCTGTGTTGCTACGCACGGGCTTTTCTCTAGTTGCGGTGAGCGGGGCCTACTCTTCATTGCAGTGTGCAGGCTTCTCATTGCGGTGGCTTCTCTTGTTGCGGAGCACAGGCTCCAGGTGTGCAGGCTTCAGCAGTTGTGTCATGAGGGCTCAGGAGTTGCGGCTCGCGGGCTTTAGAGCACAGGCTCAGTAGTTGTGGCACACGGGCTTGGCTGCTCCGCAGCATGTGGGATCTTCCTGGACCAGGGCTCGAACCTGTGTCCCCTGCATTGGCAGGCAGATTCTTAACCACTGCGCCACCAGGGAAGTCCATGACTAATTATTTTATCATGCTAATTTCCTGCCAGAAAATAGAATCTCAGACTCATTGCTTCTCAATTCTTATCAAATCTTCCTTGAAAGGACGAGCATCAGGAGAGTTGCCTGAAGGACATTTATTTATCTATGGACTTACTCGTTCACTCAGGTCCTACTATGCAGACACTATGCCAGGCTCTGGGGAAAGTGGTGAGCAAAATAGACAAGATCCCTATCTTCACGTTTTATTCTACAAATGATTTAAAGATGCTGAAACATACGTAACAATACAAAGGAATAAAAATGAGTAAGAGATCCAAATGTTTACTGTTTATAGGGGAAACAATTTAAATATAAGAGTAATAAGAAGTTGAAAGTAAAGGAAGGCAAAGGGGCCCAGTGAAGACCTCAGGGAATGGTGGGGTCTGTAGAACTGGAGAGTGTTGCCTAGCAAGGGCTAGTCAAAAGTCAAGTATGTGTTTTTAACACTCTGTAAGCCAAGCAAAATCTATCTGCAGGCAAGAGCCAGCCCACCAGAGGCCACATAGTAACCACCTACCTGTCACCTTATTTAGAACCCAGAGGAGAAATTTCTATCCTGAAAAGCTGAGTTTCAACTGACAGAGAGATACATATTTTTATCTTATGGAAACTGTGAAGCTTTTCTTAAATATAATTTACATTATACTGAAAATTAAGTATAAAATAAAGGCAAAGATTTAAATGGTAGTGTGAAGAGTTTCACATATGGATATACCCATGTAACAACCACACCAATTGCGATTTAGAACCAGATTTGGAAAACTATGACCAGTGGGCCAAATCTGGCCTGCTGCCTGTTTTTGCATAGCTAGCAAGCTAACAATGGTTTTTATATTTTCACATGGTTGAAAAAAAACTTTTTTAAGAATAATATTTCTTGACATGCGAAATACATATGAAATTCAGATTTCAATGTCCACAAATAAAATTTTACTGGAACACAGCCATGCTCATTCATTTACGTATTATCTATGGCTGCTTTTGTGCTACAATGGCCAAGCTGAGTAGCTGTAACCCAGACCATATGATGGGAAAAGCCTAAAATATTTACTAGCTGACTCTTAGCAGAAAAAGTTTGCTGATCCCTGGCTTAGCACATTACCATCACACCAGAAATTCTCTCATGTCCCATTGCAAAAGTAAATTCTCCACATTCTAAACCCATTCCAGGGACCCACTGATCTGATTTCTATCATCATAGATTAAATTTACCTGTTCTAGAACTTCATATAAATGAAATCATATTTTATATATGTGATATCCTTTATATGTATGATTACATATGATTATATATTAAATATGATACACACACACACACACATATTCCCAAAGGACAGAGAGAGAGACATATATCCTTTTTATCTGGCTTCTATCATCTCTCAATATAATGTCCCTGAAACATACCCAGGTTGTGGCAGACATCAGCAATTTGTTCACGTTTATTACTGAAGAGTATTTCACTGTATGAATATACCACAATTTGTTTATCCATTCACCCACTGACAAACAATTAAGTTGTTTCCAATTCTTAGCCATTATGAAAAAGGTTGCTGCTATCATTCATGTACAAGTCTTTTATGTGCAAGTCAGGTACAAGTCTCTCAGCGAAATACTTAGTGGGATTGCTAGGTCACACGGTAGTGAACACTTAACTTCATAAGAAACTGCCAGAATTTTTGACAGCAATATATTAAGAGTTCCAGTTTCCTTACATCCTCACTAGCACTTGATATTGTCATTCTTTTTATTTTAAATCAATCTAGTGGCAGGGGGTGGGGTGGGGAGGGATAAATTAGGAGTTTGGGATGAGCAGATACAAACTACTACATAAAAAATAAACAACAAGGTCCTACTGTAGAGCACAGGGAACTATATACAATATCTTGTAATAAACTATAAAGGAAAAGAATATGAAAATTATATATATATATACATATATATATACACACACACACACACACACACACACATATATGTATATATCACTTCACCATACACCAGAAACTAACAACTATGTAAATCAACTATGCTTCAGTTAAAAAAATAAATCCATCTAGTGGGTAGGATGTGATATCTTACTGTGGTTTGGATTTGCATTTCCCTGTTGACTAATGATGTTCAGCATCTTTCAGCGTGCTTATCAGCCATTCATACATTTTCTTTTGTGAACTATCTAAAACTGTGAACATTAATAACTCTTCCTATCTTCCTATTTGCTTTGACTACTTGGACGTTTAGAGTTCAATATAACAACTTAGCTTAGAGGGTGAAATATAACAACTATACAGGACCTCCTGGCCTTTGAGGACTCAACCTAAATCTTCGTTTTGTCTTCTGTTCTTTCCCTTATTTCCTTTCCCTCCCAATTTCTTCATCTACTAAATCTTTATCCTGCATTTTCAATTTCTTTAGTATGACTCAAACCCTATTTTGGAATGAAACAGGTGACAACCAAAGGGAAAAAGGATGAAACTGGCTCGTTTGCCTCTTATGAGACAAGAAGTATGCTGAGCGCTGGGAATACAAAGAGAGGAGTATGTCTCTGTCCTCCAGGGACTCACAGGGAAAAGAAGCCAACAATCAGAAGACAAGGCAACAAGTGCAGCAAGAGAGGGTTGCCCTGAAGGATGGTGGGGAACATGGGAGGTGGGAGTGCAGGGAACTCCCTGGAGAAGATGATTCTTGACTGTTGACTGAAGAATGAGTCAGTCTTGCCCAGAAAGAGAAGGACCCCTAGGGCTATAGTGGGGTGCGTATGCAAGAGAGAATATTTTAGAACTAAGGACTATTTAATGCAAGAGTGCACAATGCATTCTGGGAACTCAGAGAATTTAGCACAGCTGGAACTCGAGATGGGCACGGTCAGGGAAGTGAAGGGCAGTCATCTGACCTTCTAACATCTCAATGACCAAAGCAAGTCGCATGGCCATACCCAAAGTCAAAGGCAGGGAAATATCACTCCTCTGTAGTGGCAGGAACTGCCAAGTCAGGTTGTAAAGGATGTGGCCACTGGGAGGGTGAAGAATTGGGGCCATTCATGCAATTTACCGCAGCAGCATTCCATGGAAGAAGTGGTAAGTGCCTAAAGCAAAAGGATTTCTGAACTACATGTGGCAGCCTGGGTCCTGTGGTTTCATACCGCTGAGGTAGTTCAGGGAAACATGAGAAGAGCACAGAATATTTGGACTCTGAGAAATCCGTCTCTAGATGGCTACAACTCAGGTACTGCCAACCACAGAGCCTGGAGCCTCATCTAACAACTGAAATCTACCAAATGATGGCAGATATCACACTGTTCTCTAGATTGGATTTTTAAATTTAGAACTAAAACAGAGATTCTGCCTCAAAAATCCATGTCAGCGAGTCATTCCACTGCCCAATTATCATTAAGCGTGTAATTATAACCACTAGATAATTAAACTATAACTGGCACTGATGCAATTGGGTTGTTAAAAAATATTCCTAAGCACCACACTTTTCCCCGGACTAGTTAACCGTTACGCTAATGTCTGGGCACATGTGACTAATAATGAAATGAGTTATAACTGTGTGTTTGGATCACATTACATTGCTTCAAGTGCACCATAATATTTTATAGCTTAATGGAGAACCTGGCTTATAGCAATACAAGAAAAATAAATCTCGGCCAATCATCATCCATTTAAAAAGAAGTCTACGTTCAGCAGCCGACAAGATTCTAGCCATCAATAACAATTACCCTGAAACATTTTTGACACAATAGGTAGATATTTAATATCAATAACATAAAATACACCCTCACTAATGGAGATATATTAAGATATTGATTAGTTATGCAAGGAAGTTTACGCTTATTCCATTCCCACTAGTAATTATGAGCAGGCTATTGACTACTCCTTGAACCATATCTTTTAGTCCATTTCCCTTTCTCCACCCAAGAGTACACTTGGCTGGCAGATAATCAGAATAAACAGACATTCCTGGAAAATGTGAACCATATGTGCAACCCCCTGCAACAAGCGCTTACTGAATGCCTACTAGGTACACTTCACTGTGTCTGCAGGTGCCAAGACCACGTAGCTAAAAGGCACAGCCACTTTGCTCAAGATGCTAACAATCTAATGGGGTAGACAGACAGGACCACAGAACACATTGTGGGGAGGGGTTGGGGGCATGCTGAGAGGCAGCTGAGCCAGAGGGTGGGGAATTGGACGAGCAACTAATCACTGTAACATAAGTCAGAGGAAGCAGAAGCAGGGCTGGGAGGAAGCAGGGGAGCTGGAGCGCTGCCTCCAAGAGTGATGCCTTTTCAACATTTTTCTGAAGTCAATATGTAGACATGACAGTTGCTAGGACTCTAAAGGGGAGAAACAGTGTAAAGGGAGGAATGGGAAAGCAAGACCTGGAGATGTGTACAAAGACAGTGAAAGGCTACAGGCCGCCCATCGGGTTCACTAACCCAATGGCAGAGCATCCTGTATCCCAGCCCAGCTCCCCATAAGGACCCTAGGGCCTGGCTACTCTCAAGGTGGAGGTTAGAACCGCAAAGGAAGAGCCAGTGTTCCAGGACTTGGAACATGAAAGTTCTTCCAAGAGAGTGGGAGAGCAGCAGCCGGAAGTCACAAAAGGCTCAGTGGAGTGGCATTTGGGAACTAAATAACTTTAAAATGATGCAAGGAACAAATGTATTTCTTGGGTATTTCAATTGCTATAGATGATTTCAAATTGTTTGGTCTCTCTCTCTCTGGTGGAAACTTGCCAGCCTTTTCATTTCCATGCTTACACCTAGAAGGGGTGGTCCCTGTCCCTACACTAGTCCCGGATCCTTGTTTCCTGTAAGTGTGGTGAGCAACGTGGTCTTCAGGGGGGCAGGACAGACCAGCGCCATCACTTTCTAGCCCAAGCATCCTATCAAGCCGCCATTCTGGACTCCGTGAATTGCCATATCCCTTTGGGTAGCAGGAAACCAAATGGTGAAGGTGCCACCCTGCTCTGCTAGGTCTTCCAAGAATGAAGCTCATTTGCAATGCAAAGCAACACGAAGAGAACATTCTTTTAGCACTGAAGACACGTGCTAATTCCCCAGGCAATGGGAAATGGCAAAGACTGATGTTCCGATGTTTTTTGTTAAGGCATTTGTAAAAAATAAAAGAGTCCCTTTTTTTTTTTCACATTCCCTTGAATGGTACAGAGGTAAATGGAGTGAAAGAAAGAAGACCCTTTTAAAATACGATCTGTTTTCTTGTGTGCAGGCTGTTTAGAATGCCAGTGCCTGCGGGCTATCAGGGAATTCAGGTGAGAGAATTTCCTTCATTCCAAATTAAAAAACAAGAGAACAAGACCTCAAGGCCATTTCTGCCTTGAAACTCTTCCTCAAACGTGATGTTTCACAATTTAAATACAACGATTAACAAAGAATGATTTTCTTTCAACTAGGAGTAGAAATGAAACACAGACACCCTGCCAGTCACTCTTGGTGGCAAAATTGCTACAAAGCGAATAACAGAGCTTTGGGGGCTGACTCTGGTGTTCCTATGGGTGCCAGCCAACGAGAAGTTTATAGATAACAGTTTGTACAAAACCGTATTTTCTACCTTGATGCCCAGGGAGCGGGGACCTCTGCCTCAATAGAGGGGTTAGGAGAGCACTGCCTACACAGAGAAGGTGATGCCAATTAGAAAAAGGTAACCAAACCCCCAAAAGCACGTCAGAGCCCCATAACTGCCTATGCCTAAAACTGTTGTAACTCGAGGCAAATGTTAACGCAACTTCCTGCTGCTGGTCCCTGGATGCTCCCGCCTAAATGTTCATGGAACCCTTCTTTTTTTTTTTTTTTTAAGTCTTTTTTTTTTTTTGGTTGCACTGGGTCTTAGTTGCATCAGGCGGGTTCCTTAGTTGCAGCTCGCCAGCTCCTTAGTTGCAGCACGTGGGCTCCTTAGTTGCAGCATGCAAACTCTTAGTTGTAGCATGCATGTGGGACTAGTTCCCTGACCAAGAATTGAACCCAGGCCCCCTCCATTGGGAGCGTGGAGTCTTATCCACTGCGCCACCAGGGAAGTCCCTCATGGAGCCCTTCTAACTCATACACTGCAATCGTGCAGTATCTGTCCTCTTCAACTAGCTGGTGAGCTCCTAAGAGCTGGGCACGTCCCACTCAACTTTTATTCTCACCTCCTACGATGGAACCTGCCAACTGGTAGGCAACGAATAAGTGTTTATTAAATAAATGATGTAGAATTTGACACCCAGGGAGTTTGTCACTTGCCCAAGATCGCACAGCTAATAAGTAACAGAACCAATTCAACTCTCCCCGTTCCCAGCGCCCTGCCTTTCCGTCTCAATGCCCCAAAAGGAGTTAAAGATGATTAATAATGATTTCCATTGATTGAGGACTTAGTTGAGGTCCTGTGCCATGTCCCCTGGCCTAATACTATGCATACATTGTTAACTTAGCCTTCGTTACCACCCTAGAAGATAAATAGTCCCCATTTTGTAAATGCCAAACCAAAGGCCCCATTTGTCCACAGTCAGAGAGCAAGGAAATAGCAGAGCTGGCTGGTGGACCTAGAACAGCCTGGCCACACATGCCACGCTTCCAGCCCCCCAGAATCGCCTCCCCCCAATCAACAGAAACCAGTACATTTGCCAGCATGAATCTTGAAAGCATAAGATCCTGCTATGACTAATAAGTTGTTGATGCATTTTTTTGAAAATCTGTTTCCTTTCAGTGAGAATTTTCTGAAAAAAATCAGACTCAAGTGAAAAGTAGGAAAGGAGAGAAAAACAGGAGTCTAGACATGCTGTATACCTGTTTAAATAGTATTAAGGCACAAGCTGAAGTCCTTTAGGGACACAAACAGAGGGAGAGGCAAATGCTGTCCGTGAGTTGGCAGGACCCAAAGGATTCTGGGAACAGCTGTCTGCTCTGTGCCTTAGTCCTGTGAGATTAGTCATTTAAGAGGCTCATAAAAATAAGTAAACAAACTTTCAAAACACTGGACCTACATCTTCCTCTAAAAAGCCAACAAGGAGCTTCTGCTAAGAGATTGTCACAAACATACAAAGATTCATGTTACTACCACAGGAGTCTTTTACCTACAGCTTGGAAATGTGATCTTTTCTGTTCAAATGTGGTTGGAATTTGCTGGGACTGGAAAATAGATTATTCTTTCCTTAAAAGGGCAAACCGACTGCTTTGTGGCTAGCGCACACAGGTTTTATCTTGGCTAATTTAGACTCTACTTGTGTCGGATTGGACCCAAACAAGTGCCTGCTCTGATTCCCCCTATCTTATCTAGACTGCCGGATCACGTGGGCTGTTGTGATTTGAGCACCAGGAATACTGGTGCAGAACACTGGTCTTGGAGTGTTCAAGATCTACAAGCAAGAAAAAGAACCACAGTCAAATTGGAATCATACCGACTCCCAACATCACAGACTGTTCGAGCAAAACAGAACCAGGGATGACTCAGCCCAATGTCCTCATTTTGGAGACGAGGACACCAAGGCCTGGAGAGAAGTGACTTGTGGCCTTAGGAACCAGGCAAGAAAAGGGGCTGCATTACACCAGAGTCTTAAGCCCACAAGGTGCCAGTCCAGCAGGAGTTCTGTGTTTGTTGTTGTTTTATAGGAATTGGTTGCAAACATTTTAAAATTAGGAGGTTCAGGATGGCAGTTCCTAAACATAGAATTACCAGATGGCCCAGCAATTCCACTTCTGGGCATATACCTGTGAAACAGAAAATATATATATTGGTGCCTGTCCCTGGCTCCTGGCTCAGAGCTCCTAAAACTTTTGTAATTTCCTAGGTGATAAGAGCACTAGGCACATTTTTCTAATATTTGGTCTTTGGTCCCAGTTCCTGACACAGAGCTCCTAAATCCCTTGGAATTTTCTGGGTGATAGGAGTGTCTTCTTACTAATGAGGTGACTCTTAGTGGACTTCACCATAGCTTCAGGGCAGGGGCTGGTCACCAGAAAGACCAAGTCATGATTAGAAACGTGGAACTTTCCATTTCACCCCCTATCCTCTGGGAAGAACTGAAATAATGATTGCTCATGACTACATGAGAAAGCTTCCAAAAATCCCAAAAGTATGGGGTTCTGAGAGCTTCTGGGTTGGTGAACAGATGCACATACCAGGAGGGTGGTGCCCCCAACTCCATGGGGACAGAAACTCCTGTGCCGAGGACCCTTCTGGACCTCGCCCTATGTGCCTCTTCATCTGCCTGTTCATCCGTATCCTTTTTCATATAAAAAACCAGTCAGGGACTTCACGGTTGGTGCAGTGGTTAAGAATCCTCCGGCCAATGCAGGGGACACGGGTTCAAGCCCTGGCCCAGGAAGATGCCACATGCCGCGGAGCAACTAAGCCCATGCACCACAACTACTGAGCCTGCGCTCTAGAGCCTATGAGCCACAACTACTGAGCCCGTGTGCCACAACTACTGAGCCCATGTGCCACAACTACTGAGTGCATGTGCTACAACTACTGAAGCCTGCGCACCTAGAGCCCATGCTCTGCAACAAGAGAAGTCACCACAATGAGAAGCCCGCGCACCGCAACAAAGAGTAGCCCCCACTCACCACAACTAGAGAAAGCCCACGCGCAACACCAGAGACCCAATGAAGCCAAAAATAAATAAAATAATCATTAAAAAAAAACCAGTCAATCTAAGTGAGTGCTTCCCTAAGTTCTGTGAGCTGTTGAAGCAAACAATCAAACCCAAGGAGGGGTTCCTACGAACCTCTGATTTATACCTGGTTAATCAAAAGTACAGGTGACAACGTTGGGGCTTGTGACTGTGTCTGAGGTGCGGGGGACAGTCTTACGGGGCTGAGCATTTAACCTGTGGGGCCTGCACTAACTCCAGTTAGTGTCGGAGTGAACTGAATCATAGGAACCTGGCTGGTGTCACAAAGAATTGCTTGTTGTGCAGCAGAGGGACCCACACGACTGATGTCAAAAGTGAAGTATTGTGTGTGTGGTTACAGCGTGAGAATAAAGGAAAGCAGTAGTGCATTTCCCCTAGAGGATACCCAAAAGAACTAAAAACAGGCCCAACAGATATTTGTACACCCATCTTCATAGGACCATTACTCACAGTAGCCAAAAGGTAGAAGCAACCCAAGGGTCCCTCAACAGATGAATGGACAAACAAAATGTGCTATATACATTCAATGGTATACTCTTCATCCGTAAAAAGGAAGGAAATTCTGACACATGCTACAACATGGATAAAACTTGAAGACATTATACTAAGTGAGGTAAGCCAGTCAGAAGAGGACCAATATCGTATGATTCCACTCACATGAGATCCCTACAGTAGTCAAATTCACAGAGGGCTTCCCTGGTGGCGCAGTGGTTAAGGGTCCGCCTGCCGATGTAGGGGACACGGGTTCGTGCTGCGGTCAGGGAAGATCCCACATGCCGCGGAGCGGCTGGGCCCGTGAGCCATGGCCGCTGAGCCTGCGCGTCCGGAGCCTGTGCTCCGCAACGGGAGAGGCCGCAACAGTAAGAGGTCCGCGTACCGCAAAAAAAAGAAAAAAAAATTCACAGAGACAGAAAGTAGAATGGTGGTTACCAGGGGCTGGGGAGAGAGGGAAATGGGGAGTTATTGTTTAATGGGTACAGAGTTTCCGTTTGGGAAGATGAATAAAGTTCTGTGGCTGGACAGCGGTGCTGGTTGCACAGTGATGTGAATGCACTTAATGCCACCGAACCACACACTGAAAAGTGGTTAAAATGATCAATTTTGTTATGTACATTTTACCACAGTAAAAAAATTAGAAGTGTGCACATAAATATCCAGCCTTCCAGTGTCTTCTGGAAAACAGAAGATCTGGTACCACTGGGCCCACATTCCCACAGGGATCCACAGAGCAGCTGCCCCCTTCCGACAGGGCAGACACTCTCCAGCTTTGTGTGGGCACCTCCTCCCACACTCGACCCACCTACCTTACCAGCTGGGGTCCGAGGCCGCTGATTTCCAAACTGGGCTGCACTTTGAAACCAACGGCAGAGTTCTCAAAAACATCCCGTACCCAGGCTCCACCCCAGATAACTGCGTCAGAATCTCTGAGAGCTCCCAGGTGACTCTAATGTACACCCAGAACTGAGGTCCACCAGCCCAGAGGTGCAGTTCTCAGGCTCGGCTGCACATCGATATCACCTGGGGAGGGAGGGGCCTTAAAAACTGCTAATGTCCTTCCTGTAGGTTCCTACTGAATTGGTATGGGCTGTGGCTGACTATCATGATATTTTAAAGTTCACTGGGTGACTAAGTATCTAGGAAAGATTAAGAATCACTGCTGTAGGCATTTGAGTTTACATCCCCAGCTACAGAAATACAGCACTTGTTTATCTCTGTCCCTCCACCGTGCCAAAATAAGTACATAAATAGTACATACATTATTATCATGTTATTTATATTATACATATGTGTATACATACATACATATAGACACACATATACATATATATGAGTTCTGTGAGATTAGTAATTTAAGGGGCTAATAAATATAAGTAAACAAATCAGTACGCACACGCACCCAAACACACACACACACACACACACTCCATCAGTCATCTTACTCCACAATTAACTCCAAATTCACCCCACAGACCAAAGATAAACCATCACTGAGGCTTAGAGAACAGCATTCATGCTTAAGTTTAGCAATAAATATTTGAATTACTGTAGCCTCTTTGGAATTGACAAAAACTATTTTTTGAGCACATATTGCACCCACGTACTTTTCTTAGTTATCTCATTTAATCCTCCCAGCAACACCATGAAGAAGACACTGCCATCTCCATTCCAGACGCGTTAAGTGTAAAGACCTACATGGTGATGACTCTGAAGGGAATGCCACTCCTCTGAATTATTTGTAAGTTCTGGAGTTCTTCGTAAAATCAGCCGTAATCTTTTACAATCAAACCTGTATGTTCCCAAAATGCTCTGTTAAATAGGATTTTTGTAATGTGATTCTCATTTTAAAGGCACTCAGGGAACTTGGTATTTTTAGGGAACACTTCAGAGAACATTTTGTAAAACAAATAACCCTTTAGCACTGTGAACACTAAGCTCTTAACGTAGCTGTTTTGTGAGTTAGGCGTGGCAATTGCAGAGCTGGTTTTCTTACAGTACACTCAATCTGTTTCCAATGCGTATCCCAAAGAGTGTGTATGTCAGAGGAGATTTAAGAAAATAAGTGTTCTGAATAGAAGTCATAAGCTTCCAGGGTCTGCCCTCTGACATAATAATGATAAAGAAGTTTTAAGTTTTTTCTTCTCCCAATTTTCCAGTTGTAAACTTTGAGTCATTCCTTCCTCTGAAAGGAAAGTCTGAATCTAACAGAATTTAAGACCACATCTCTCCATCCTACCTAAATGGTCTTTCTATAATCAATTTTCCATCATTGTGGCAGATAGGCTGGCTCTCTGCTGAGAGGCTGAAGTGATCTGGTTGGCTAAAATAACAGCATGGACCATCCCGAGCTCAACTGATTGTTCTGAGCTCCACGGTTAGTAACACAAGAAAAACCTAACTGAGCTGAAAATGCTCTAGTTGGTTGTACCATATATGGAAAAACAAATAGAGGCACAGAACTTTAGAACAGAATGTTCCTTCAGAAAGATAACTAAGAGCTTCCCTGGTGGCACAGTGGTTAAGAATCCGCCTGCCAATGCAGGGGACAGGAGTTCCAGCCCTGGTCCGGGAAGATCCCACATGCCGCGGAGCAACTAAGCCCGTGCGCCACAACTACTGAGCCTGCGCTCTAGAGCCAGCGAGCCACAACTACTGAGCCCATGTGCCACAGCTACTGAAGCCCGCGTGCCTAGAGACCGTGCTCCGCAACAAGACAAGCTACTGCAATGAGAAGCCCGCATACCACAGCAAAGAGCAGCCCCCGCTCGCCACAACTAGAGAAAGTCCGCGCACAGCAACAAAGACTCCACGCAGCCAAAAATAAATAACTAAATGAAAAGTAATTTATTCTACAAGTTAGCAGCCAGCTACAGCTGTTGTGGCCTCAGGGCCTAACAGAGGTAACCTCTCAGGAGCAACTGGTAAAACGAGGGGATGGAATACAGAATCAACCCCAGCCAGGAGGCTAAAACTCAGGAGAAGATGCATTTTAAAGTATGGGCAGTCTTCACTCAGAGGCAGACTCCTAAATGTTCAAAACTCACAATTTCACAGGTGGTGGTTACGTTCCCTAGACAGCCTACAAGCATTTATTTAATCCTAAATGCCCTTGAAGAGAAGCACAGGTACTAGCTCTGCTCAAGTCTGGGTCCTGGGATGAGGGAGGGGGCATGTGACATAACAACAGGGAAAGGAGGAAGGGAAGAAGGCAGAGGGAGGAAGACGGGGGAGGGGGAGAGAGAGATCTTGGCCTGAAGCAAAATTCTGAAAACGTAAACATTTATGTTTGACATTCCTCTGTGTCATTTTCTGAACTAATACACTCCCAATACTTGACCAAGTTAACACTCAGGCCTAACCCCCCCCCCCACCAAGGGCTAAAAACTCACCCGTACCTGCTTAAATCAGAGCTCCACTGGGACCAGGGGAAAATATCCTATCAGACTAACCCTCCCATAGTTAACAACTATAAACTCTTGACAAAATATAAAAATTAACCATAAGGCTCTGGAGAGCAACCAGAGCTGTAAGAAAAGGAAGGATGGTGGGGGGAGTCTCACTTAGAAGAGCCCTGAGCGCTGATAGTTTTCTGTCTCAGGACCCAGTCAGAGTGGGACCAGGCAGCTAAAACTGGGAGAGAAAATCGGCAGTCTACTCGCCTGAAGAATAAGTAGACAGAGTCTGGGGGACCACAGCAGCTGGATAGAGGCAGGGGAAATCCTGGGAAGGAGGGAGCCAAAGAAAGATCCCCGAATTTTTCACGCTCTGCCCAAATCTCTGCTCACCACTGAATTGCATGTATACAGGGCAGGCTCGTGGGAGCCCGGCTAAGGCTAAAAGAACTACAGATGTTTCCGCTCCTGCCAACTTCAGGGGACAGAGTTTGGAGTCTGAGTCCAGCTAATGCTACTAACACAAAAAAATGAATATTCTTCAGAGGAACATAACAGAATTCAGAGCCTCTACAACATATTACATATAAAATGTGTTGAGAACGCAATCTGAAATTACTAGTCATGTCATGATATAGGAAAATGTAACCTATACTCAAAAGAAATGGCAATCAAGAGAGACTGACCCTAAGATGACCCAGATGCTAGAATTAGTAGACAAGGATGCTAAAGCAGTTTCTATAACTATGCTCATAGATAGAAAGGAAAATGGTTTATAATGAAGGAACAAATAGGTAACTTCAGTAGAGAAATAGAAACTACTATTCTAGTACTGAAAAACATAACATTTGAAATTTAAAAACTGACTAGATGGGTTTAACAAAAGACTACAAACAGTAGGATAAAGAGCCAGTGAACTTGAAGAAAAATCAATAGAAATAATCCAATATGAAAATCAGAGGGAAAAAAGTGATTGGAAAAAATGGCCAATATCAAAAGGTCTAACATACATGTCATTAGAGTTTCAGAAGGAAAGGAGAAATGGGGTAGGAAAAAAATATTTGAAACCATAATGACCAAAATTTCACAAATTTAGGGAAAGATCTAAATTTGCAGATTCAAGAAGCTCAATGAACTCAAGAAAAACACAGCTATAGGCACATTATAGTCAAACTGCTGAAACCAAAGATAAAGAGAAAAATCTTGAGTGTAGCCAGGGAAAAACAACACATAACATACAGGGGAACAATAATATGAATTACTGTCACTTCCAATCAGAAAAAAAAAATGGATGACAAAAGATGACAAGACAATGAAACAACTTCTTTAAAGTTCAGAAAGAGAAAGATATGTTTACTCAGAATCTATATAACAAAAATATCCTGCAAAAATTAAGAGAAAATAACGACACTTTTCAGATACATGAAAACTTAGAGAATCCATTGTCATCAGGTCTGCACTACAAGAATGTTAAAGGAAATTATTCAGACTGAAAGGATGACACCAAAATGAAACTTAAATCGTCAGGAAGGAATTAGTAATGCCATAACTGATAAATATATGGGTAAAAATTATATTTCCTTCTTAATTTATTTAAAATACATATAACTAAAGCAAAAATTATGGCATCCTATTTATTGTGGCGTTTATAACATGCAGATGTAATACATATGACAACTATAGCATAAAGAATGGAGGGTATGGGTAAATGGACCAAAAATCTGCAAGATTCTTATATTTTTTTGCAAAATAGTACTATTTTAATGCCATATAAATAGGCTGTGAAAAGTTGAGGATATATATTATAATCCCTAGAAGAGCCACACACACACAAAAAAAAGCAGAAGGTGGTATTCATACCTATTCAAAAAAATAAAATAAGAGCATAATTTCATAGAGAGAATCCGACAAAAATGTTCACAGCAGTTTTATTCATAACAGCCAAAAATTGGAAATAGCCCAGGTGTACATTAACAGAGCAATGGCTGAGCAACCTGTGGTCTATTCAGACAATGGATACATATGATACTACCAAGCAGTGTTCTTGGAAAGAACTTCTGCTACATGCAATGCAGATGAACCTCAGAAATACTATCTGAGTTAAACGCTAGAGGAGACTAAGTTTATCTCTAGTGAAAATAAAAGGAAAAACTGAGACTGGACAAGGTTTGACTGAGAAAGGGAATAAATGAACTTCCTTAAGAGATGGTAATGTTATGTATCTTAATAGGAGTTTGTACTACACAGGTGTATGCATTTGTCAAAACTCGATAGCATGCTTAGGATTTGTGCATTTCACTATATAAAAATTTACCATAAACAAATAATATATTGTAGCATAAACAAATACTGGGTTCTAGTTAGTGACTAGAGTGATCCATGTTGAGGTATATAGCAGGAAGTGTACTGGTGTCTTCAAATTATTTCGAAATGCATGCAAAAAAAAAAAAAGAGAGAGAGATGAACTGATGGATGGTTTAAAAAAATGAACAGATGGACAGATGCATGATAAAGCAAAATGTTAATTTTAGAGTACAGGTGGTAGTTTGCGGCAGGGTGAATAATGCTCCCCCTCCAAAAAAAAGTCCACATCCTATTCCCATGGAACTTGAGAGCACATTATGTTATGTGGCCAAAGGAACTTTGCAGGTGTCATTAAGAATCTTGACATTAAAAGATTAGCCTGAGGCTTCCCTGGTGGCGCAGTGGTTGAGAGTCCGCCTGCTGATGCAGGGGACACAGGTTCGTGCCCCCATCTAGGAAGATCCCACGTGCCGTGGAGCGGCTGGGCCCGTAAGCCATGGCCTCTGAGGCTGTGCATCCGGAGCCTGTGCTCCGCAACGGGAGAGGCCACAACAGTGAGAGGCCCGTGTACCGCAAAAAAAAAAAAAAAAAAAAAGATTAGCCTGGACTATCCAAGTGGGCCCAGTGTAATCACTGAGTCCTTGAAGAGGGAGGCAGGAAGGCCAGAGGCAGAAAAGGTGATGTGACCACAGAGGTAGAGGTCAGGGCAATGTGGCCACAAACCAACTAATAAGTGCATCCTCTAGAAGTTGGAAAAAGCAAGGAATAGACCTTCCCCTAGAACCTCCAGAAGGAATACAACCCTGCTGGCACCTTGATTTTAGTCTTATAAGACTCACTTCAGACCTCTGATCACCAGAACTAATAATATGATACATTTGTGTTCTTTTAAGCCAGTAAGTTTGTCATTTGTTATAGCAGCAATAGGAAACTCATACTTAGATACTTGGCTATTCACAATTCTTCCAACTTTTCTGTATATTTGGAAATGTTCATGACAATATGTTGAAGTTAAAAATAAAAAACCTCCCGTTGGCAAAGGGTAGGAATTAGGTAAAAGGTGAACTAACTGAGCTTTTAACACTAATATCTGATTGGCTAACAACTTCCCAATTCTCCCAAAGTTACTTAAAAGTTTTAAGTAGAACCCTGATTAGTCATTTGAATTCATAATTGTCCTGACTGGTAAAATTACAATAAGTAGGGGGGGGAAAGGGAAGTAAAATTTTCTGGAAAATGTAGAAAAAAGCAATGTTATTATTTAAAGAACCCACCACACAGAAAAGTCAGCCTGGCCTAGTAGCTCTCCTGGATGCCGTTCCTCAACAGGTTAAACTTGTTTATTTCTTCCTCTACTTGTGAACCCATGGCTTCTCCAGAATATTCAAATTCTGTTATTGTTTATTGATTTTCTCCTGAAGAGTCCAGGAATGGAAAGAAGAATGTAGAATGGGGGTAGGGATAGGCAGCAACTGTTTGAATGCTTGGATCAATAATTTACATATATTGGTTTGTTTTTTTTGTTTGGTTTTTTGGTGGTTTTTTTTTTGCGGTATGCGGGCCTCTCACTGTTGTGGCCTCTCCCATTGCGGAGCACAGGCTCCAGACACACAGGCTCAGCGGCCATGGCTCACGGGCCCAGCCGCTCCGCGGCATGTGGGATCTTCCCGGACCGGGGCCCGAACCCGTGTCCCCTGCATCAGCAGGCGGACTCTCAACCACTGCACCACCAGGGAAACCCTATTGGTTGTTTTTAAATTGAGTGCTTATGAATCAGGGACTGACTGTGTTAGAGAAAACCAGGCTCTTCTTTATCCAGATAATAATAGGTTTGGGTCTTGTTTTTTGGAGATTTTGATTACCCATATCTGGAAGTTAGTCTTCATTGCATCATTCTAAAAGTGCAAACTGCCTTGGAAAAGAACAGTAAAAAATGAATACCAAAGAGAAAACAAAAAGCAGGCAAAGCTTAAAGTTGATTTTTAAATTTATGGTTTCAAAATGGCAAACAAAAACTTAACTTTTAAACCAAGTTTATAGCCCAAGCCATGGACGAAAATAGAAATCAGAGTCATGCATGGAAGAAATCATACACAGGCTCTCCAGAGCTGTGTTCTCAGGAAGGGAGCGATCTGATTTCTCAAAATCTGTTTTTCAAGCAAAATGAATAAAATGTCTCAAATATTTTATCATAAGTGCCAAACATGGCAGATGGCATTTGCATGGAGATTATACAGCCACACTGAAAACTAACCATAAAGTTCTAAGAATATCCACAGAGTGCAAATACCTCCACTCATCCTCTTGCTAATCAGAATGGCTCTCCTACAGGGAGGGCCCACCATCTTCGAAGGCCAGAGAGAAATGCAATCGGGGAGAATTCCATTTCTCTGGCTCCAGACTTGAACTTGAATCAAGAGTTCAGTCAGTGCCAGTGTTTTCTCATTACACAGACAGCCAAAACCCACTGGTTTTAACCCAACACTGCCACTGAATTCAAGAAGGATCTACATAGTTTATAGAAACTTGCGTATTATTCTCAAGAAACTTGCATATTATTCTCAAGAAACATCCACATTTTCAATTCAATTCAATATTTTTTGAGCACCGATTATATTTTCAGCCATCACTTTATTTTTTGGTTAGAGGTAAGCCTGAGTAGTGTCTTAATACATGTTTTGGATAAATGAATTTATGAATGTGTAAAGTATGTTTTAAGATATGGTCTCATTCTCTAATGGAACATGAGGGAAAGCCTTTTTCCCTCAATAAGATGACAAGTTTCTCCTTTTCTAACAAGGACCCAATCTTCATTCCACAGCACCTAACAGAAGTGTCACATTGAGCCATTTTTTATTAAATCAGCTTTACGGAGCTGTAATTTACATAAAACAAAATTCACCAATTTTAAGAGTACAGTTAGATGATTTTAACAAATATTTACAATCGTTGTTACAATCAAGATACAGAAAACTGCCATCAACCAAAAAGTTTTTTCCTGTTCCTTCGCTGTCAACTTTATCTCCCTACTCCCTGGTCCCAGGAAACCACTGTCTATCACTATTATTTTACCTTTTCTAGAATTTCATATAAGCTGAATCATACAGTAGGTAGTCTTTTGTGTCAGGCATCTTTCCCTCATCATAATGTATCTGAGATATATTCATGTTGTTGTGTATGAGAACCAAAATATTGCCTCCCATTATCAGTAAACAAAGGATGTTGCAGCCATCAAGCCATCACTTTACGGCAGCCTGGATGGTAAGCCCTGAGGGAACTCAGGATGAGAAAACACAGGATACTAGCCCCAGATAGCTGAGGTGCACATCAAAGGAGTTATTTCAGTGAGCCCAGACTCTCGCATCTTCCCATGCATAGAAAAGCGTTAAATTCCTTAACTTGAGATATCTGGTTTTCGTTTTTTAACAGTAATCTTTTGATCTTCCTAATACCTGGTCTTTTGTTGCAAAAAGTCCTAGGCGCCCCGCCTTGCATCTTTGAAACAGTTTCTCAGAATTATCTGAGATGCTGTCTGTGTCCCAGGCGTAAGTCCTCAGTTTTGTCCTCCAAATAAAACTCTCAACTTTTAGGTTGTGCCGTTTTTTTCAGTCGATGTGTTTATCAACCATTCATTTATTTTTTAGTAGTATTCCATTGTGTGGATGTACCACAATTGATGGGTATTTGGATTATTTTCAGTTTTGAACAGTATGAATAAAATAGCTACAGATACACAAGCACCAGTCTTTGCATGGACATATGTCTTCTGTTCTCTCGGGTAAATTCTTAGGAGTGGAGTTGCTAGGTCATATGGTATAAGTGTATATTTGACTTTATAATAAGTTGCCAAACTTTTTTCTAAAGAGGCTGCAATATTTTGCATTCCCACCAGCAGCATATGAGAATTCCAGGTGTTCTACATCCTCATCAATACACAGTAGGGTCAGTCTTTTTAATTTTAGATGCTCTGGTGGGTGCAGAGTGGGATCTCACTTTGCAGTTTTCATTTGTATTTCTCTAGTGACTCATGTCATTGAACACCTCTTCATGTGCTTGACAGATCAATTCTGATTATCTAGGTTTCGTGTGGTATATTCCTAATAATAGAATCAGAAGGATCAAACATTTTCTCCCTGGACGTAGCCACTTGTAAATCCAGAGCTAGGCAGATTCTGGAATGATTGTCTCAAGGTAAGTCCACACCTAGAAAAGATACACACCTCAAAAAAGTCCACCCTTGATAGAAAAATCTTTCAAAACCAAAGTTGAAGAGAATGGCCAGATTAATTATCTGCCTTTCCTTCCTTAGGAGGAGAGGGGGAAAAAAAAAAAAAAAAAGAAAATCACTCATCTCACAAATGGAAAGATCTGGAAATGATACAGCAGCTCCTTCTCCATCAGCCACCCCCACATGGTATATCACTAGCTGTCAGATGGCCATCTGAGATCTGAAGGCTTCAGAACATTCAATTTGCTTCTCAAAAATAACCAAATGTTAGGCTACGCCACACATGTCGTTAGTCTCTTACAGCATTCAATTTTCTCTTCATCTTATTATTTTTAGGTAGGATTCAAAACACCCACCAGGGATATATTTTTTTATGAGCAAGAACGTTGTTTTGGTAGAAAATGTGTTCAACTCCTAATCATTTGTCAAGGTTTTTTTTTTTTTTTTCAGATGAGATGTAGCTTTCCATCTACTTAAAGTACAGTAAATTACTCATATTCAGGACATCAAAAAATGTCACCCCTTTACTTAGGAAATGAATAAAATCAGTCTACACAATTATCCTCTCCATCACTAACAGTTCTGAAATTAAAAAAGTCTTAGAAAACTTATCTCTATAACATTTCCAAATCCTCTACTAGAAACTGGCATAAACCCTGAGAGTGTCTCCTCCCAATTTTCCATCTTTGTTCCAACTGTATACTCAGACATCTGCTCTCCAGCTTTTAAGTTGGAGAATCAAGCTCAATAAATTGGATCTTCTTTTCAAAAGCCGAAAGTCTTCTGAAAGTAACTTTTACAATAATCTACTTTTTTTCATAAGAAAAGAAGAGCAAAAGAAAAAAAAGACATGAGGCAAAAATCTATTTATAGCTGAGATCCATTAATTTGCATCATTCTTCTGTAACCTTAATCTGTACACGTATCAGGTTGGACATTAGGAATTTAGTTGGCCAGACTATATTTTGACTCTGCGGGTATATATGTATACATGTATACATATATATGTATACCCCGTGGATGAAATGAAAGAGCCTTTCTTTCAGGGACACTGGATGGATCCATCCTCTTTTGTAAACCATGGGTGATGGCAATTACATCTGCAAAAAACTAGATTTTAGTTTCCATCTTTAGGATAAGGAGAATATTCCATTTCCACAGATATTTAATATTTGACTTACTTCTTTAACAAGCATATTTTCCAGTGTAAGATGTGCCACATTAAATCCAAATATAAATTTAAATGCCTGAGATTTGGCCAAGAAACAGATTGGGTATCAAATGAGAACATCATGGTATTTCACACACTTAGTTGTTAATTACTCCAACTAGGATTGATTCCCCAAAGCATTTTGTTTGACATCAATCAATTAGTCCTTTCGTGGAAATCTAAGTCATCTAATCAGTTGCAAAATTCAGAAAGATTTATAAACACAATTACAGCTGCTCTCTCTATTTTCTCATGGAAGTCCTTTGCCATAATCCATCTGTATATCCAGCCCCAAGATCTTTTATCCCAAATAGCTGCCCTCACTGCTACCCCCAATATATTCCAAGACCCCAGCCCTATGCCAACCTTTACTCCCTTAATCTCTGCAGTCAGAGGATGAAGAAAAACATAGGCCAATCCATTTCTGTAGGTGGATCCCGTTGTGACTCAAAGCCTTGGTCTGCTCATAGGCAAATTCACAACGTGATGAGCAGCAGAGGGAACGAGGAAATCTGCAAACAGCACCCCTGCATCTCATAGGACCATCTTAACAAGAAGTACTGATTTTGCCTTTTTTAAAAAAAAATCTACTACACATGATAATTATTTAAACCATGTCATTAGTAATGTTTTCCCAATATCATTTTTTAAATAGGTCCACAGCATGGTTATTCCCCTTAACAGTAAGTCCACCTGTGGGTATACAATGGGGGGAGGTGGGAAGAACTCCCCTCCACCCCATCTCCATGCACTGAGGGCCACAGTCTGGGGTACTCCAAGGGTGGGCCAGAGCCTTGGAATTCTTCAGCCCACATGCACCAACAGCTGCCCTCCCCCTCACCACCTCCCCCAAGCAATAGAGCAGGGCTGTGTCCAGGCCACTTTGGAACAGCTCTTACATCAAGGTGCTGCCAATAAGCACTTGTTGATGGGCCCATTGACTGTACAGCAAAGCCCTCCAAATCCTGGAGACCCATGAAGCTCAGGCTTTCTCCTGCTTAGCTAGACTTTGCTTGTCACGGAGCCCAGGGATATAGAATTCTGGGATCTCCCACCTCCACTCTCCCTGACTGCCAAGTGCAAATAGCTGGTAGAAATAATTTAAAGGAGAGAAAGGAAAACAGCTCAGAACATGACACTTCCAAGAAGACTGCTCCACTGCGGTTCCCCCCAGCACTCACTGTTGACCATACACGAGTCCTTCCCTCCACCTGGGCTCCTTCTAAGCACTCATGGTTCCCACAAGCTTAGAAATAAAGTGAGAAGGCAGAGGGAAGCCAGGGAATGTGCAACACCAAGTCTCAGACTCTAAGAGCCAGAGTGACCTAAAAGGTCCTCTAATCCAACCATTTTACTTTACAGATGAAAACACTATGGCCAAGAAAGAGTAGGTGTGGCTTACCCAAGTTGAGTCTGGTGGCCTAAAATTGATTTAGTGCAACTTCCTTCCTTTATCTTCCAAAATAAATAGCTATAAGTTACCAAACCAATAATAATACTAATAATAATGTAATATTTGTTGTATGCTTACTGTTGCCAGGCACAGTGCTGACTGCCTTTCATCGATTATTTATTTAAACCTCACAACAATCCTATGAGGTGCGTACTCATTATTCCCAGGATAGAGATGAAGAAACTGCAGCACGTCTAAGCCACTGGCTGGAGGTCACATAGCAAGTGGATGGAAGAGCCCATGCCTTTGGCCGTACATTCTACATTCTACAAACACTGACATTTGATACTCCTGTCATGACCCTAGGCACATCCTGAATCATCACTATATAAATTACTTTTAGGATCCCTGCAGATCTTATTTGGTTATAGAGAACTAGAATAACCCATTTCCCCAAAATGTCAAAAAACAGATTGCAGCCGCCTTCCCATGAGTAGGGTCTGATAGACTAAGTGTTTCAGTCCTCCAAGCTCCAAGCAAGCTGGATTGTCTACAGAAAAGCCAAGTCCACATGACATAACCTTGAGAAAACAAACCCCTTGTTTGGTATTTAACGGACTTCTCAATATTTTCTGAGTGTATTTACATTGCCTCCAAAACGCTTTTTACCCTACCACCTACAGCAGGCATGAGCAACCAACTCTGCCTTTGAAAGCCTAACACCAACACAGTGACCCAGCTAACAGCATCCCATAGCCGGTCCCCCATGCACCAGCAACCCCTGGGGTCCATGGGGGATCCAGAGTAGACCTTCCACTCACTTGCACATCAAGCCCACCCCACACACCTAGAGAAAGAGGGCATACAGACTTTCTGTTGAAGGAGTCTGTCTGGGATGCTCTGAAATGTATAATGTGGCAGCAGAGATGTCTGAGCTGAGTTCCCCATGCCAGCAATATTCCCCATCTGGGAGCACGGAAGTGGCTGGCCAGAAAGACATTCTTACAGAGGAGTCTAGGGCAGTGGTTAAAGAGAATGGGCTCTACAGTCAGACCTCAGCTTAAATCTTTTCAGAGCTTAGAGATCTTGGGCAAGTTGTTAACCTCAGTGAGCTTCAGTTTCCCCATCTGTAAAAGGGAAAGTATTGGATATGTCAGTAATAATCTCGCAGCCTTGTTTTCCAAAGTTCATTTTATTTTGATCAATTCAGTATATTGCACTAATTGTTTCAGGTGTTTTCATTATATGAAATCTACCATGAGTCAGAGATGATTTAATCTATTAAATGGTGAACTGCTAGCAGAACTTGTACATTTACAGTAATTCAGAATTAGTAAGGAAAACAATTCACCACTGTTCAGTTTTATACTGAGGTGCTCAGGTTGGAATAACGTGGTACAAAAAGCAAAAAAATAAATAAATAAATAGAGAATAAGTAGCTGCCTCAGAGAACCAGTGTGACAATTAAAGGAGATAATACATTGTGTCTAACACACTGCCTAGCACATAGTAATACAATTATCATTCTTTATGTTTTTGTTGAATTCACTCCACCTCTGTTCAGTGGAGAGAGAATTTCTCCTCACCTCATTCCAGAAAAGGAAGGAAGGGTAAGATGGGGGGAGGAGGATAAAAATTTAGGCAGAAAATTCTGATGTCAGTGGATCCCAAAACCAGGAAAGCCTAAGGGACGACTCTAAGTCTGGGCACAAAAAGAGAATCCAGCCAATTATACCTACTTTCCAGTACTTCTCAAGTACGTATTTATAGCATATGTTTAGGTGTTTATGCTGTATATATAATTAGCCATTTTTCTTCAGTGTATCCAGTAATTATTTTATCAAATGAACATCTGTTTTAATTAGGCATGTACACACTCTAATATACTGTAAAATGTCAAACACACTGTAAAATATCTCAGAGTACATGAACACATAAAAACAAAAATTCATTTGACATATCACAAACAGCTGCAAGAAGCTCATAGACCCAACCAGCTGCTACTCCACAACTCCCAGCCAACTGCTGTTCCGTCAGGTCCTTCGGAGATTGCTCCCAGGCTGGAGCTGCACTTCTGCTCTCAGCTCTCGAACCCAGACAGGGCTTCACTGCCAACTAGTAGACTCCCTCATTAGAAAGATGGGGACACGGACCCAGAGAGAGAAGCTGAGTTAGTGAATGGACTGGGGTCATCACTGGGTCATTCAATGCCCAATCCAGTGCTCCTTCTACTACAGTAGTCCCTAAACCTGACTGTGTGTCAAAATCATCAGGAGCGCTGGCATAAAATACCAACTCCCAGGGCCCACCCTGACCAAGAATCTTTACAGGAGGCCTGAGGTTTGGCTCAGGAATATACATTTTAACAAATATTGCTGGTAATCCCAAAGCTACTTAGTATGAAGAGTATGTAAAGAACTCGTACAGGTGGGAATGTAAACTGATACAGCCACTATGGAGCACAGTATGGAAGTTCCTTAAAAAAATAAAAATAGAGCTACCATATGATCCAGCAATCCCACTACTGGGCATATACCAGTAGTATCCCACTACTGAGAAAACCATAATTCAAAAAGAGACGTATCACAATGTTCATTGCAGCACTATCTGCAATAGCCAGGACATGGAAGCAACCTAACTGTCCACTGACAGGTGAATGGATAAAGAAGATGTAGCACATATATACAATGGAATATTACTCAGCCATAAAAAGAAACAAAATTGAGTTGTTTGTAGTGAGGTGGATGGACCTCGAGTCTGTCGTACAGAATGAAGTCAGAAAGAGAAAGACAAACACCGTATGCTAACACATATATATGGAATCTAAAATTAAAAAATGGTTCTGAAGAACCTAGGGGCAGGACAGGAATAAAGACGCAGATGTACAGAATGGACTTGAGGACACAGGGAGGGAGAAGGGTAAGCTGGGACAAAGTGAGAGAGTGGCATGGACATATATACACTACCAAATGTAAAACAGATAGCTAGTGGGAAGCAGCCGCATAGCACAGGGAGATCAGCTCGGTGCTTTTTGACCACCTAGAGGGTTGGGATGGGGAGGGTGGGAGGAAGACGCAAGAGGGAGGGGATATGGGGATATATGTATATGTATAGCTGATTCACTTTGTTATACAGCAGAAACTAACACAACAATGTGAAGCAAGTATACTCCAATAAAGATGTTTTAAAAAAAAAATAGAACTCCTACAACTTAATAATAAAAAGGTATATAACCCAAGTCTCGAATAAACATTCTATAAAGAAAGATATAAAGATGGCCAATTAGCATATGAAGTGCTCAATTTCATTAATCCTCAGAGAAATGCAAATGAAAAACCACAGTGAGATATCATTTCACATCCACTCAAACAGCTGGAATTAAAAACACTAACACCACCGAATGTTGGCAAGGATATGGAGCAGCTGGAACTTTCACCCGTTGCTGGTAGGAGTGGAACACAGAACAGCCATTCTGAAAAGCCATTTGGTAGTTTCTTATAAAGTGAAACATACATCTGCCCTATGTCCCAGCAATGCCATCCCTAGCTATTTCCAAGGCAAATAAAGACACATGTCCAAGAATGTTCACAGCAGCTTTATTCATATTCTCCAGGAACCAACTCAAATGGCCATCCATGGACTAATGGATAAGCAAATTGTAGTATATTCATACAAAAGAACGCTACTCTGCAATCAAAAGGAACTACTGATATATGTAAAATAATGGATGAATCTCACTAACACGCTGAGTGAAAGACGCTGGACACAAAAGAGTACATCCTTTATACTTTCCCATGTATATATGATTTCACTTATATAAAGTTGTAGAATGGGTGAGGCTAATCAATGGGGATAGTAGTCAGAACAATGCCTATGGACAAGGACAGGTTTGACTGGAAAGGGATTTTCTGGGGTGATGGAAATGTTTTATGCTTTAATTGGGATGCAAGTTACATGGATGTATACATTTATAAAAATTTGTCAAATTGTATATTTAAGATCTGTGGTTTTCATTATGCGTAATACCTCAGTTTAAAAGAGAGGAAGTAAGTAGGTAGATAGATAGATAGATGATAGAGAGCAAGTGCTACAGGAACCTATTTTTACTAAATTATTTCTGTCTTCCCTTCTCTGATTCATTTCTTTACTCCCTTACCAGTATTTCTGACACCTCCCAAATAATCTACTTATATTCAAATCCTTGTCTCAGGCTCTGTTTCTGGAAAACTCAATCTAACACAGTTACATTGCCAGTGAGTTATGGATCTGAGATTTGAAAACAGGTCTTTCTGACTCCAAATTCTTAATACATCATGCTGCCTTTGACACATACTTACAGTGTTAAGACTTTATCACACCATTATCAATCTATGACAGATCAAGTAATCAAAAAACGAGATTTTTTTTTTGAATTTACGAGGTTAAATTGGCATATATTGGAATATTTATATATATTCCTTACAGAGAACATGCCTTCTTTTTAAGCATTTTACTGAAAAATCCTTAATACATTCTAAAAACTAAAAATTATTTAGGCCACATTCTATTAATACAGTACAATAAAAATAGAAGTTAATAACAAATGTTTAAATAAATACAACCGAAAAGAAACATTTCTAAACCCTTGGGAACTAAGAAGAAAACTGTCTTTCCTCAATAATGATAAGGTCAAGGTAGAAATAAAAAGTACAACAGCAGATAATTATGTACATCTACATATACATTTACAGGATACGGCTAACACTGTACTTTTTTTATAATATGCAGCCTCAAATACTTGGTACTATTTCAAAAGAAAGTAAGATAATAAAGTTTTTTCAACTCAAGAAACTAAGGGAAAAAATGACAAAATGTAACTCAAGCAAGGAAAGACAATAATGAAGATAAATATACAAATGAATTTAAAAATAGAAAAGCAAAATTGATAGATGATACCAAGAACTGGTTCTTTGAAAATTCAATAAAACAAACAGATCTCTGGATAAGCTAATCAATAAAAACAGAAAGTAAAATCAAAACTAAATACATTTAGTAATGAAAGATGATAGAGGGATAGATATGGAAAAGATTTTAAAATTATAAGTGAAAAATTTACCAGATATGTAAATAGATTAGCAAATCTCAATGAAATGTACAGCTCTGGCTGGGGCAGGAATGGGTGAGGGATAACAAATTGACTCAAGAAGAAGTAAGTTAATTTTTAATTATCCCCATAAAAATTCTGGAGCCATGTAATTTTATAGTAAGCTCTTATAAATCTTCAAAGAGCGGAAAATTCCATAATGTATAAGCCATTCCATTATATAAAACAAGAAAAAAAGGAATTGCCCAGTTTATTTCATAAAGTTATCCTAACTGTGATACCAAACTGACAAAACAGTACATGCACACACATACATATACCCACAAATACAGGTGTGCAGAGAAACATGAACACAGCAGGCCCAAGGCTGCTTTTAGAAAGGTCTACTTACAAAACTCGTCCTTCGTTGACCTCCGGAAACTTGGAATTCTGGAGGTTCCCACCCTGCTGATTGATAAAAGTGGCTGACCGTGCCTAAACTATTTATGCAAATAATATGTTTGACGTTGAACACCAGCTTTCCCTCTGGCAGTTCGGAATTTTGGTACGTGCCTAGCAGAGGCTGCCTTCATGATCAGCCTCCAGTGAAAACCCTAGACACTGAATCTAATGAGCTTCCTTGTTGGACCTCATTTCACATGCATTGTGACCCTCACTGCTGGAGTAATTAAGTGCATCCCACGTGACTCCATTGGGAGATGACTCTTGAAAGCTTGTGCCTGGTTTTTCCTGGACTTCACCCCATATGCTTTTCCCTTTGCTGATTTTACTCTGTATTCTTTCACTGTAATAAATCATAGCATGAGTGTGACTATACACATGCAGAGTCTTCCTCACCAATCAACAAACCTGAGGATGGTCAACGCAATAGGCAATAGCCCTTCTGTGCAGACGTTAACAATTCTAACTAAGGTACTACTGAACGTTAAAATAATAATTTTCCAAAGCCAAGTTTTAGTTTAGTAAAATGAGTATTAAAAACCTAGTAACAGAAAGAAAAGAATCTAGTAATATAGTAGCTCATATCAATGCAGTTAAGTTTTCAAACATGTGATGTTATCAGAAAAGACTTTCAATAAAATTTAACATTAAACCCCAAAAAATAGTTTAAACTAAAAATAAAAAGATATTTTATTGAGAGTTTCCTTTATCCTGAATATAATGAAGAATATCCTCAAACATTCACCATCAAAATACAGAACAGTAAAATACAGTTCCTAAAGTCATCCGCATTTAAAATTGAGACTGAAATAAGAATTCCCACCATAACCACTATAATTAACACTGTCTAGAAACTCTTCATGATGCAATAAAATCTGAAGTAAAAATAAGAAGTATTAGTATTTTTAAAAGGAGGAGAAACTTACGTGCTTAGAAAATTCAAGAGTTTGGTAAATTATCTGAATTTCAGAAAAATATTTTAAGAAGTAACTAGCTTTGCTTTGCACCATCTGTCAGTAATTAAAAATACAGAACAATGAAATAGACCATGCACAAAAGCCACAAAAACTACGCAATATCTAGAAATAACTTTTAAAAGCAACATGAGTGATCCATAAGAAGTAAATTCAAAATTCTCTCGAATATATAAAAAACTTGAGGCATTTCTTGGATGAGAATATTGAATAAGTATTAAGCTACCAATTCTTGAGTTAATTTATAGTTTTAATGTAACGAGAGACTGAATATACAAAATAGACAATGCCCAGACCCTGTGTAAAAGCAAACTCTGACTCAACCTACAGCAAACCTGCCTAGGAAACCCATACCCCTACCTACAAAAACAGCCCAGGAAGCCAGCCTGCTATAAGTCAGACTTGTAGGAAATCAGACTATTACCTCCAGTAATAATCCAAGAAGTTAAATAATAACTTCTGTAACAATCAGCCCAAAATGGCCAGGACTTGATTGATAACTGACAGCTTCCCTAATTGTTGTCCCCACTTACAACTTAGGACCAACCACAGAAAGCTAAATATGTACCCCTAACCAATCACACAGGATGCCCCACTTCTAGCTCATCCACCTCCAGCTTCTCCATGCCAACAGCCTCTAATCAGGGCACACCTGAAGCCTTTCTCTTTTTCCACTATGAAGCTTTCATACTCCTCTCCCTGTCTTTGGGTGTCTGCCAAAATGTAAGTGATGATGGCTGATTCACACGTTATAAAAAATCTCTGAATAAATAGCTTTTGTCTGTTCTCATTTGGTTGATCTTTTTATTTCCACAATAGTATCAAACAAATTCCAATAAAACATTTTTTTTACCTTGGCAAAATAATTCTAAAGTTCATCTTTAAGGATGAACACCTGAGAATAACCAAGAACATTTTTTAAAAATGAAAGTCATGAGAGGATACTAGCTCTACCATGTTGTTTTTTTTAACATCTTTATTGGAGTATAATTGCTTTACAATGGTGTGTTACTTTCTGCTTTATAACAAAGTGAATCAGTTATACATATACACATGTTCCCATATCTCTTCCCTCCTGTGTCTCCCTCCCTCCCACCCTCCCTATCCCACCCCTCTAGGCGGTCACAAACCACCTAGCTGATCTCCCTGTGCTACGCGGCTGCTTCCCACTAGCTATCCACTTTATGCTTTCTACCATGTTTTAAAACAATTAATAAAACAACATACATATTTAGCTTTGAGCCAAACACTAATATATGTAAATTTTCAGTACCTATTAAAGAGTCATCACAAATCGGTAGAGAAATGAAGATCCATTAGGTCAATAAAGCTGTGAAAATCTCCCCATTTAGGGGAGAAAGTTCATTTAAAAACATTATCTCAGAAATATTTCATGGGACTTCCCTGGTGGTCCAGTGGCTAAGACTCTGCGCTCCCAATGCAGTGGGCCGGGGTTCGATCCCTGGTCAGGGAACGAGATCCCACATGCCACAACTAAAAACAAAGATCCCACATGCCGCAACTAAAGATTCCGCCTGCTGCAATGAAGATCCCACGTGCTGCAACTAAGACCCAGTGCAGCCCAATAAATAAATATTTTTTAAAAAAGAAATATTTCAAAGTAAATTCTAGATAAATTAAAAAGTTAAATATAAGAAGTTAAATGATTAAAGCAAAACTATAAGAACATATAAGTGAACAGTATCTAATCTCTAAATGTCTAAAAGGAATGAAAAAAATAAAAGGAAACAATCAATAAATTTACAATTTATGAATTTAAAAATAAATAGGACAAAAGATATGTACAGTAAATACCATGCAAAAATTATGAGACAGATATATAGATATAGATATGCAGGGTACTGGTGAATAGATCAAGAGATAAATAGAAAAAGTACTTGGAAAAGTTACAAGCAAAAATAGAATGGCAAGCCAACAAGGAAAAATAGGCAACGATTCAAGTAATAAGCTGCAGCTTTTTAGCTCTAAAATTAGTCATTTTCTTAAAAATAGGATTACCCAGTGCTGATGAGGTAGAGTGAAAAGGAAACTGACTGCTGGGTGGATTGTAAGTGGTATAATCTTTTTGATAAGTGTTTTGGCAATGTGTATGAAGAGCTTGAAAAATATTCCTATCAGTCAAGCCATCCAGCCTAAAAACAAGAAAAAAAGAACCAGGCACAGAGATGCTGAATTCAGTACTATTTATAATAACAAAGAAGATGGAAACAACTGAAATGCTTCAGAATGGGAGACTGGATAAGTAAATTACAGTGCATTCAAAAGAAAATGTTGTTCACTTATTTTAAATGTTTATAAAGAGTTTTTGGTAATATGGGTAACTGCTTATGTCAAATACTAAGCAAAAAAGTATTCACATGTTCAGTTCCGTATGACCTCAATTATGCAAACAATTTAACAAATATATGTTATACATGCATATACACATACGTATGTATCATGTATGTATGTATATATGCCAAAATGTAGCTTGATTGTCTCAGAATGGTAGAATTATGGGAGACTTTTTTATTCCTTCTACTCTTCACCACTTTTTTCAATTCTCTAATTGAAAAAAGGTCAGGAAGGAGACTTTGTTTAAAAAAATTGAAAAATAATTTGCCCAGGTTTTTTGTACCAATATTAGAAGAGGTTTTTTTTCTTTTCTTTTAAAGAAAAGGGACTTAGAAAATTATACAATATATGTTGACGCCTGGGATAAAGTTTTAATCTGATTAAATACTGCTGAAGAGGAAGGTCTCCAGACGTAGATGTAACCCTACCCTCCGCACCCCATTCAGGCCAAGGTGACATAATCACCTTGGAAGAGTCCCCACAACCTTCCAGAAACTTCTAGTTCTTCCCATGTGCAGCCAAAGGTCAGCTATTAATCCTAGGAGCACTGAAATCTAAAACAGTTGTGCGAAGTTCTCAAGTTCTCTTTTTTTTTCTGACTTTCTGAAACCAGTTGCATGGGGTTCCATCCCTGATTTGCAACTATAAAGACTTTTTAAACCCTCTGGTTTTGCCCACATGCTGTAGAAATCAGTATGAAAGTGATAGTCTGTAATATGACTTCATCAGGAAAAAACCGAAGCAATGCCACATAACTCAGAACAAGAGATGTTTCCAATCAATAACCTTGGCAACCTCCTAAATCTTTTTTATAGATGTTCTTGTCTTGCCCTGGATGAATGTGTTCGGTTCATCATCCATGGGAGGCATGCAACAAGTTGAATCATAATATAAATGATAGGAACTGCTCTACAAATATCAAGTGCAATTATCTGTTGTTTTTCTAATCAATCCCTCAATTCTCCACATGCCTTATTAGCAGGGAGTCTCTCTTTTGAGACTCCTCTCACCCTTTGATAATACAAACTGGCTGAGAACATTCCTCCAAGATGGCGACAACATGCCGGCGAACACAGCTCTTCCCAGGAGCGTCACCCAGCTCCTCAGGGTTCAGCTCCGCTGAGCGAGCATCCGTGTTGGCATACAAGGTTTAGCTCTCAGTGCTTTGCTTCATTAACGTGGCCACATCCTGCTAACACTTGGGCCCAGAGAACAGAGTCCCAGGGCCCCTTCCCTCCCCTAGGATCCATGCCCGGAGGTCTGGGCTTGGCCTTCTGAACAGTAAAAATACAAAGAACCTAACTAGACCACATCTCCCCCAAGCAAAGAGGCTGCTCTTCTATCTCCTAAACTGGGCTCCCGAGACCTTCCTCCTAACTCTCTGAGACTTTCTAAGTGATTCCAGGTGCCCATGTACCACCTCTGCTTTCCTGAGGGCTCCCTTCATGGTTTTTTGGCAGAGGAGAAGATAAAATACATAAATGTACCTCTGCTCCAATAAAAGTTCTTCCATTTCCACAGGACTTTCCATATCTAGTCATAGCTGCCATCTTATTCCCATTCTGCAGGTTAGGAATTTGAAGCTCAAAGACTGGCCTGAGGTCACAGGGCTAAGCTTCCTTTTATAGTTTTCTCTCTTCCTGTCTAAGCCCTTGACCTCTTACTTCCTCTGTCTCTTCTCTCCCAGTCATCTTCCTCTTCTCTACCTTTTCATTCATCAGCAATATTCATTAAGAACAAATAATGATCCAGCATGGTACTGGGACGCAAATGGTAAAGGAATAAGACATTCATTCATGCTCTCAGAAAGTCTGTAATCTAGTTATAGAGAGAAAATTGGCAAAAGACATGAAACAATCAGATGCGAATTTTATTTCTACTTCTCGTTTTTTCTCCACCCCAAGCCCGACACTTTTCCTTGTCTCTTCTGTTACCAAAAAAAAAAAAAACTTGACTCTTTTTTTTTTTCATTATTACATACATCATTTAAAAAGGCTGAAAAATAACTTCAGTTTACAGAACAATAATAAAATAAACATCTACGTACTTTCCATTCTACTTAAGCAATACAAACATTCCCAGTCAATGGTTGCCTCTTAGTAGGTGAGATAATTTATTTCTGTGCATGTTTCAGAATGGACAAACTTTGCAAAACTGAGCATTCTTCCAATTAGAGAAGAGGTGAAAAAATTAAACAGTGCAGTCAAACATATGCTCTCTGTGGGCAGCCTTTCGGTTCAGAGATAAGAGTATGAGTGGCAGCCGAGAGCTACAGGGCCTTGATTGTAACACACTGTAGAGGGTTTGAGCAATGAGGCCGATCAAGGAAAAAGATATAATCCTGAAAGGCAGTAACATGCAAGCTTCACTGGGAGGAACCTGGAAAAGGCTGCATGAGAAGGGACATCCCTCACAGCATGAGACTGTCCACAGGAGGCTGCTGCTCAGAAGGGGAAGGGGATAAGGGAATTTCTGGGAGAGAGTGGACCGGAGAGGGGGCTTGTATGTCTCAGTGACGTCTAGGTGTAGCAGGATGTCAGGGAGTCTCTAAGTCAGAGAACTCCAGAAGGCCCTCACAGCTTGGGGTTCTATAACCCTAAGGCTCTATCAATGGCCGGCAGATGTGGTGGGACGTTTCTCATGGTACACAGAGCAGGCAGGCCCTAAGTGACTAAAATTATGCTCGTTTGGGCTATTTTTTAAATAACTGGGTATACAGAAATTTGAGTTTGGCACAGGCAGGCTTTGGAGCTAATTGGTCTCAGCCTGCAGTAAAGAAATAAACAACCTAGGGGCCAATATCCAGAGGTCATCTTTGGCCCATTTATATGACACATGCTTATCTACTCAGTACAGTGGTATCCATCATCTCCCTTGGAAGACACCCCCATCACCCACCCCGTGGTTGCTGCCTCCCTGCTAATGCCTTCCCCACTCCCCACCGCCAATCTGACTTTCAGGCACTAGGTGATGCTGGGGCAAGGGAGGAATGCCTACTGAAGAAGGCACTTGGGCAGCCCCTGAGCCTGAGAGCTGGCAACGGCAGCAGCTTTACACATCAGCCCCAAGGACACCCCAGATATGCGAGGCAAAAGGGATAGGAATCTTTACCTCTCTCTGACCATCAGGGTTTGCTGAGCACAGGTATCTCTAAGAGTCAAATCTGGACTCATCCTCTCTATTTCTACACACACATGTGCACGCACACACACACACACACACACACACACACACACACCCATATCCGTAGGTAGACTCTCATCGTAAAGTATAGACAAAAAAAGTAAGATAAGCATCTGAAAACTAACGTTTAACTGTGAGATGCTCCTCACCTTACTCAAGGTTGAAATATAGAAATGATGGTAAATTTTTCCGAAAATTTCTCTTGATATAGGACATCTGATGCCATCTGATGCTAACTGGTTAAAAAAAAATCATTCAGCCGTAAAATATTTAATGGAATGTTTAACAATCAACATATTTTTAAAAAGAATATTTCTTCTGGCAGAATCAGATGCAAGGATATTAAAAAAAAAAAAAAAAAAACAAGTATCAAGTCAGCCAGTAGCCCCTAAGATGCAAGATTATTCCTATAATGTATTTACAAGGACTTATTCATCAAATGGACTCTCCATGGCGTACCTTGGAAGACAACTACATGGTTTTATAGGCAATATTCTCAAAAAGCTTATTCTGATGATAGCATGAAAAGAGCCAACCCCAAAGGAAGGCTGGACCTCTGGGGTTGAGACCATTCCCCTGCACAAATAAACTAGAGAATTGAGGCAATTATCTGAATAATTCCATCTCACCTTTCCCCCTTCATCTTATGTCAAGAAAAGCCTCAGAGAGCTCAGACAAAATGTTTTCTGTTTGTTTTTGCCTGTTTTTCACATTCGCCTAATTATCCAGATAACTACATTACCAACCCCTTTACTCTGGGAAAGGCAAAGGATCAAGTAACGTCTTCATATCTTTACCAGCTACTGAGGAAAAAATAATCTGCAGCCCTGCACCCAGGCAATGTGACACATTTTTGTCAGTTTTTTCCCCAGTGGGTGAAATTTAACCAATACTTTGTTAGTGAACAGTCTAGTCCTTCCCCAGAGGAAATTACAGGAGTGAAGATATAACCTCTGCCATGCCACATATGAGCTTAAAAGGATAGATTTGTAGGTCTAGCCACCGTTTTCAAATTAGGTTTTAAAAGGAATAGGTTTGTTGCTATGGATTTAAGGGGCATAAGGGCCAACAATCACTTACGGTTCTCAAAAATAACAGCAAGCAAGAATATTTCCATCCTGTTACAGCTCTGAAGAAGGATTAAAAAAGAAAAGCTCCCTGTTGGACAAAAGTGAAGTCAGGATGGCCACAAATACTAACAACATTAACTTTGCATTATTGAGATTCACACACTCACTGCATTAGCAAAGCATCCTCCAGATTAAAACATGTAACTGGTAGCTTGAAACTAATAGTAAAGAGCTGCCTGGCCATCACTCTGTCAATTTCATCTCACCACTATTTCCCCTGACAGCTTCTTCCGGTATATTTCAACCAGCTGTAAAATCTGCCTTCTCCTTCTTTTCTCCCTTTAAAGGAAAAGTCTGCCAGAAGATTTTGGTGCATTAGGACAGACTTTATTAAACAACTTAATCCATCTCTGCCTGCCTAGTGGGGCCTGGGGAGTCCTATTAATCAATAAGCATTTATTGAGTGTTCCAATGTACATAATAGTCCTGAGTCAGGTGCTGTGGAGTCTTCAAGATCTAGTTAGGAAAATGGAGAACACTGCCTCCTAGAGGGTTTTCTGACAGTGTGAGTTAGTATGTAGGGAAAAGGATGGAACATTTGTTGAAGGCCTCCTGGGTACAAATACTGTGTTAGATGCCCTATATACATTATTACTTCACTTAATCAGTATTTATTTGCTAGGGCTGCCATAACAAAGTACCACGGACTAAGTGGCTTAAACAACAGAAATTTATTTCCTCACAGTTCTGGAGCCTAGAAGTCCAAGATCAAGGTGTCAGCTGAGTTGGTTTTACTCTGAGGCCTCCCTCCTTGGCTTGTAGGTGGCCATCACCTCCCTCTGTTTTCACGTGGTCCTTCCTCTGTGCACGCTCTTATCTGTGGTCAAATTTCCTCTTCTTATAAGGACACCAGTCCTATTGGATTAGGTCCCCTAAAGACCTCATTTTAACTTTATTACCTCTTTAAAGACTTTATCTCCAAGTATAGTCACATACTGGGGGGTTAGGGCTTCAACATATGAATTGTGGGGCATAGGGCACAATTTAGTCCATTTTATAACTCTACCATCGAGGTGAGAGAACATGTCAGATAATACTCTGTTTAAAAAAAAATGAACATGCAAAGAAAACAGGAAAATCTGACTCTAATTCAAACAATGTGTTGGGATCAAGTTCAGTAGTGAATAACAAACAAACAAACAAAAACAGTGCCTTAAATATTAGAAACTTATTTCTCACTTTCAAAAAGATAAGAAATAGTCCAAAACTGGAGTGATGATCCATGGGGGCAGGAGCCCAGGCATCTTCTATAGTCTTCCTTCCCCAGGTCACCTCATGGTCCAAGATGGCTGCTGAAATTCCAACCATTAAGTCTATATACCACTTTGTTGATTCTGTTCTCAGAAAGGCTCTCCCTTCACAGTTGTAAGATAGCTGCAGCACACTCAGGCCTTATCTTCCCTATGCTTCAAATTCAATGGGAACGAGCAAGAGCCTCTTTTCTAGAAATACTAGTAAAGTTATACTTGTGACCCATTGACCTTGATTGGGTCACATGCATATTGTGGTGGCCAGGGGAATATGATGGACTGATCACCTTGGGTCTGGATACCTACCTATACCCCTGGGTTGAGAGTGTGGCTGGCATGAACTCCTGAGGGAAATTTCATTTGATGTTTCACTAGAAGGACAAATGGATTCTGCGCAGGGCGAACCACAATGTCCAAAGAGTATTATCCACATTTTTCAGATAAGTACAATGAGACTCCGAGAAGCTAAGTTAACTGTCCCGGTACCCACACGACTGGTAGAGCTAGGATTCAAACTCTCCTGTCTGACAGCAAAGTCCTTCCTCTTCTTACACTGTTGTCTTAATAGATTCAAAGCCAGGGACATCACTAGGGGATGAAGCAAGGTGGGAAGACTTCCTGAAAGAGGTGAGTTAATTAACAGTAGGAAAGACTATCATTGGATGCCAGGGAAACCAAAGTAAAAGCACCATAGGCAAGGAGACTTTCTTCATGTCAGTCGGTGCCTAAAGACAACCTGCAGAACGGTTGTCCTGGCGCGATACCAGGACACACCCAGCCACCACCACTGAGGGTCAGTTTGCAAACTCCTCAGATCATTAGCAAGTATTCTGTAGGGAAAATGGCTCTCGGAGCCAAAAGGTTTGGGGAAACCTGTTCCTATCCTATTGGTGAGTCACAGGAGACAAAAAATAAAGGTTCTAAGAAGTCCTGAGTTTTCTCATTTGGCTTGACCAGAATTTCGCAGACAATGTTCACTTGTTCCTCAAAGTTTTTGTTTTTGTTGCTGGCTTGGTTTTGAACACCTATTAACATCTTTCATATTCAAGAAACCAAAGTTCTTTGAAATGCGCTTCAGAAAACAGGAATTGCTGATTCAATCCAAAGCTTGATTTTTCCAGAAGAGGAAATCAAAGTTCAGGGAAGTTCAGAGATATCACCAATGTTGTCTAACCGATGAGTGGCAGCTCCCAGACGAGGACCCAGCCATCCTTACTCCCAACTTCTTTGTACTAACTTGCATGTGGGTGGTAGTTTTCAAAGTACTTTTATATGAAATTATCTTATGCCGAGCATGACGAAACTAAGCTTAACGTTGTTCTCATTTAACATTTCAGTTTTCATCTAAGTAGATAATCAGTTTCCGCTTTCCAAGAACTGGTGTGAGTGTGTGTGTGTGAGTGTGAGTGTGAGTGTGTGCGTGTGTGTGTGTGTGTGTGTGTGTGTGTCCATCCACAGGATCCTGCATGTACCCCCACCAGAAGCAAAGGCACTCAGAGTGAAATGACTTAAGCTATGGTCATTTAGTCAGTATAGGGCTAGGAATTATTTCTGTGTCTTCCCTTTCCTCTGTAGGTTTTGAGTAGATACATTAATCAATCCATCAAGAAATGTTTATTAAGTGTTTACTATGCTCTCAGAACTGTTCTAGACCCTGTGGGGCACAAGAAACAACTATAAATCAATCCAGTGATTATATATTGAATATTTACTATGTGAGAAGCCCTGCACTAAATATTATGGGAGGTACAAAGTTAAACAAGCTGTTGACCCTTTCCCAAGAATTTTATTATCTAATGAAGGATATAAGATAAGGGCTCGAATAAATACAATGAAAGGCAATATAGGATCATAGAAGGAAATTTTGTTTGTTTGCTTCTTTATGGAGGGAGAGGCGTTTGAGCTGGAGTTAAAGCATCTAATCCAACTGCGTCGTCTCCTCTCTGCAGGTGAGGAAGGTGAAGTTATGAAAGCTGCTGGGCTCCTGAGTTTGCAGCTGAATGCAGGAAAGCCTCTAACAGAGATTCTTAACCCGGACTGCAAATTGGAATCACCCGGGGAGATTTTAAAACACAGATTTCTGAGGTTTCATCCCTGACTAACTGAATCAGAATCTTGGGGCTTAGGACGTTAGGACTGTATTTTCTTTGTAAAGCTACTCCAGGTGAGTCTGGTGTGGCCAGGGTCCAAAGCTGCCGACCTCCAGCTTTGCAGCAGGCCAGACTGGGGGTGGCGAAGGGGAAGGCAAGCTGGGGTCGATAGAAACAAGGAGGGATAGCCAGACCTGAGGACCATTGCGGAGGAAGAATTAGCAGTATTCTCCAGAAGTTGTTCGGAGCTGACAAGTTATGAACAGGGAGCCCCAGAGGATTTGGAACAGGGAAACATGTACCATTTCGTTTTCACAAGTCTGAAGTTCAGAGAAGTTAAGAATCTTGCCCAAGCACCACTGGAAAAAGAGGTGAAGGTGGGATTTGAACCCAGGTTTATCTGAATCTGAAAATATGTGCCTTTACATCATAAGCCTATACTGCTCCCAATGTATCTAGGACTAATGTAGGACCCTGACCTGATGGGCAACTGTCGACGAACAGTCCCCCCTGATGTGCTTCTCTCCCCGCCCCCTCCACCATCTCCCCTCCAGATGCATACTCCTAGCTCTGTCCTCTCCCACCTGCCGCATCCTATAGGGGGAACCCTGGCTCTGGCTCCAGCTGCAGGACACTCCCCTTTCTAAAAAGGCCAGTAAGTGGCTTCAGGTGTCAATTGGGACTAACAGCCTCTCCATGCCGGTGAAAATGTGGTTGAGAACAAAAACCCAAGAGAATTCCTCAGCAGCACTGGCAGCCAGTAGGAGCACAGAAGGCATTTCATTTTTTTTTTTTTTTTTTTTTTTGTGGTACGCGGGCCTCTCACCGTTGTGGCCTCACCCGTTGCGGAGCACAGGCTCCGGACGCACAGGCTCAGCGGCCATGGCTCACGGGCCCAGCCACTCTGCGGCATGTGGGATCTTCCCGGACCGGGGCACGAACCTGTGTCCCCTGCATCGGCAGGCGAACTCTCAACCACCGCGCCGCCAGGGAAGCCCAAGGCGTTTCATTTTGATGGAAAAGGATTACACTTGCGCTACTTCCACACACCAAGGTGTAACTGACTAGTCTTGTTGTCTGGGGCAGAAAGCACGGAGGTCGGGCACCCTCCCGCCGCTCCATCATTCCCGGGTTCAGCTGCGCTCAGGCCAGCTTGAGGCCAGCCAGGGATGTCCGGCCTGCCACCAGCTGCTCTGTCGAACCACCCAGCTGCCAGAAGAAGGGTTTGGCCAGAGCCCTCAAGAAGAGGAAAAATACCCATCTCATCTCACCAGTGCCCTAAAACAGATGCAGAGTTAGGCTATAAACAGAAACAAGTACGGGACCTCTCTGCCAAGACCTACAGTGGAGAGGGGTACCCAGGAAGTGACTGTCCCTGTATGCTAACAATGGCGTTTGCAAAACAGCTCACTGATCACACGACCATGGAATGTCAGCAAAACCATCTGGCCCCTTCTACCCAATGTGTGGGTCCCAGTGCAGCAGCTTCACCTGGGACCTAGTTAGAAATTCAGAATCTCAGCCCCCTCCCAGGACCTACTGAATCAGAATCTGCATTTTACCAAACTCCCCAGGTGAGTTTAATGTTATGCACATTAAACTTTAAGAAGTACTGATCTTGGGCTTCCCTGGTGGCGCAGTGGTTGAGAATCTGCCTACCAATGCAGGGGACGCGGGCTCGAGCCCTGATCTGGGAAGATCCCACATGCCGCGGAGCAACTAGGCCCGTGAGCCACAACTACTGAGCCTGCGCGTCTGGAGCTTGTGCTCCACAACAAGAGAGGCCGCAACAGTGAGGGGCCCGCGCACCGCAATGAAGAGCGGCTCCCGCTCGCCGCAACTAGAGAAAGCCCTCGCACAGAAACGAAGACCCAACACAGCCAAAAATTAATTAATTAAATAAATTTAAAAAAAGAAGTACTGACCTAGAGCACCCCGCTTGTTTGACAGATGAGGAAACAGTTCAGAAGAGGTTGAGGGGCTTTCCTCAAGGTCCCACGGCTAAACAGTGGCAGACCTCAAATGGACAATAACTCACATACGCGCTGCACTTTCCCTTATGTTCAATCACTTAATCCTCAAACAGCTGCATGAAGTGGGCAGGACAGAAGTATTATCCCCATTTTACTTATGGGAAACTGAGGAACAGAGACAATAGGTAACTCTCCCAAGGACACACAGGAATTGGCAGAGTCAGGATTCAAGCCAGGGATTCTACCTCATTTTGCTTAGTGTTCTGGGGGAGGGGTCCACAGTCTTTTTCTATAAAGGGCCAGACAGCAAATGTTTTAAGCTTTGTGGACCATACAGTCTCCATTATGACTATTCAACTCTGCCACTGTAGCAGGAAAGCCATCATAGACAAGAAACAAATGGTTGTGACTGTGTTCTAATAAAACTTTATTTATAAAAACAGGCAGTGGGCCAGATTTGGGCCCCCTGGGGCTGTAGTTTGGCAAACCTTGCATCATGTTTCCATAAGAAAATAATCTCTATGTCAGCCTTCCTATCCTATTCCAGAGTCACTGAAGAGAGGAAGGAGTGAATGGGGCTTTGTCCCCCCAGGGAAAGCCCCTCCCAGCATCTCATATAGCACAGGGCACTTCTCTGGGCAGAGGGAGGCTTTTACCCTAGTCCAAAGGAGGGTTGAGCAAAAGCAGGTAGACCTCACCTGGGATGCTCCGTATGGCTGTGCAGGATACACCCTGAGAGAGCTGCCTGAAGTCCCTCCTCTTCTCTGCTCACCAAGCTAAGACTCTGGCTTAGGGGGCACCAGCTGAAGAGAAGCGAGCCCTTTGCTAATTGCTCTGCCCCGAGGGAGCCCTTTCTGCAAACTCCCTCCCAGAGCGGGTGCCTTCTCTCCTCCGGGTGAAGGAACTTCGGGCTCGCAGCAACCCTGGTACCTCCATGTCCCACCACAGGCTGAGCTCCACCCCCCAAAATATTCCCTCAGCGAAGGCCCGCTGCAGTGCTGCAGAAAGGGCAGAGAGACAAAAGGAAGAAACCCCAGTGAGCAACGTCTGACTCAGCAAACAAAGCTGGGAACCATCCTTTAACGTGTGCATTCATTAATGTTCCCGTCCATTTTAAACACTGGGGTAAGAGTTTCCAGACTTTGCAGACCATTTAAAAGCTTAAAGGATTATCAAACCAGTCATTTAAAATGACACTGTCACTGCGCAAATATTATTCCATCAAAGAGCATGCATGGCACAGGCTGAGACCAGCTTTGGGTACAGGGCCTTCCCCCACTGCAAACCCCACCGCTTCCTCATAAAGCTGTCAAGCCCCCGCTTCATGAAACGTATATAAACGCAATGATGTTATGGCCATGTCACAGCAAGCTAATTCATTTCGGCTTTTTCCCCCGCTGCGCTGCCCTATTGAGGCTTTTATCAGTGTATCCTCTTAGGATCACCCCCAGCAGGTCTGCCATTGGCCCAAGGAGATGAAATCCAAGAAAGTGTTTAATTTCCAAACAGGCCAAACATCTTAAATAAATAAATAACCAACAGACCTGGTTTGAATGTAATGGTAACATGCACAAGGCCGACTGCTGGGGTTTTATCAGGAAAGAGATACTGTAAGATTAATAAACAAGCCTGTTCTCTTCCCAAGGTCCTTTGACCTGATATAGCTGCTGGCTTCAGCTCTTGAGGGCTGGGGAGGTTTTTCTTCTTTAATTACTAAATCACTAAAAGAAAACCTACTTGGCATGGGTAGGGCTTAGGAAAAACCTCCTTAAGCTCTGTTTCCAGTTGTTTTTCACCACGTGTATCCGTATGGCTTCTGCGGCTCTGCTGCTCCCAGCCTTGTTAGAGTTTGCCCAGGCAGTCTGAGGAATAGAGGGGTCTTTTGGTGTGGTTTCTTCTCCCAGTCCAGGGAGACAAAACTGATTTTGATGGAGAATGTGGAAGCCTTCACAGATCCCGAAACCTCCAGGGTTCAGACTCTTTTAGACAGCAATGCAAGAGGCCTGACAAAACGACCAACCCCCTGGGAATCCACAAAGCCAGGGAAGAATATTCACCCACTGTATCAGAGGTGCCTGGGCTGAAGCCGTCCTGAAAGGTCCTGTGTCCTTTTTAAGGGTAAATAAGAGGACATAACTTCTCAGGGAAACAACCATGTCCAGAGACATTCTTCTTGCCATACAATTACTCCCCTAAACACACGTCCCTGAGGAAAATTCACAAATTGGCCCAAATGCCTAAATGTCACTATTTTCAGCCACAGAAATCTGCTTTCGTCAATAACAAGATATAAATACCCAGCCACTGGGAGCAGCTTTTACAACAACTCCACTTAGGACTAGGCCTTGGCAGTCGAGGCCTAGGAAGAAAGAGTTCTTGAGGAAATCCGTAAGCCTGGGTGTTCCTGTGGGGAGAGGACAGGTTCTCCTCAATTCTTCCACTTTCCTCTTTCTACTGTCCCCATTCCAACCACCAGCCCAGACACGCACACACACAGACACACACGCACACACAATGCCGCGTGCTGCATATGACACCTGACTCAGGCCTCCTCTGCAGGGACAGCCTGGCATCCTAGGAGGAATGCTGTGGCCCACAGGGGAAATGCCAGCTCAACCTGTTTCTACTGGGGGCCACTCCTGCCCTTTAAGAGAAAGTAGTATTTCCCAGGATGCATCTGTGCAACAAAGGGTCAGATAATTTAGGGAGTAAAAACCCATCTCTTTTTAGGGGATTCAAGACAAATTTGCATATTAAAGGCTCTGGAAAGTTCCGTAGTAAAGATACTTGTTAAATTTTGTCTGACCTAGCACTTGGTAATCTTACTTGATGATGGTAAGTTGTTTTTGTTTTTTTTTTTACTAGAGTATAATTGCTTTACAATGTTGTGTTAGTTTCTGCTGTACAACGAAGTGAATCAGCTACATGTATACCTATATCCCCTCCCTCTTGGACCTCCCTCCCACCTCCCCCCCATCCCACCCATCTAGGTCATCACAGAGCACCGAGCTGAGCTCCCTGTGCTATACCGCAGGTTCCCACTAGCTATTTATTTTACATGTGATAGTGTATTTATATCAAACCTAATCTCCCAATTCATCCCACCCTCCCCTTCCCCCACTCCATGTCCATATGTCCGTTCTCTATGTCTACATCTCTATCCCTGCCCTAGAACTAGGTTCACCTGTACCATTTTTCTAGATAATACACACATGCATTAATATACGATATGTGCTTTTCTCTTTCTGTAAGTTTTATTCAAGGAACATGCCTTATCAAGAAACACGGTCTTACAGCGAAAGAGAAATATCATATGATATTGCTTATATGCAGAATCTAAAAAAATGACACAAATGAACTTATTTACAAAACAGAAAAGACTCACAGACTTAGAGAACAAACTTATGGTTACCGGGGGAAGGGTGGGAGGGAGGGATAGTTAGGGAGTTTGGAATTCATATGTACACGCTGCTATATTTTAAATGGATAACCAACAAGGACCTACTGTATAGCACAGGGAACTCTGCTCAATATTATGTAACAAACTAAATGGGAAAAGAATTTGAAAAATAGATACATGTATATGTATAACTGAATCACTTTGCTGTACACCTGAAACTAACACAACATTGTTAACCAACTATACTCCATTATAAAATGAAAAGTTAAAAAAAAAAAGAAACACAGTCTTAGAAACAATGATGAAACATTGATTAAACACAAACTACCACAAAGAAGCTCTGATGACATCAAGTCTGTAACCCTCAAATGGAATGTTTTCAAGTCAGCATGAAAACTTCTAGCAAAGGAGGCAACATATTGGTTTCTAACAATTCTGATTTTTCAAAGCCCACCCACCTACCCTCCCTCACCGTACTATGAGCTAAAGCAAGTGCCACGTGGTGTGTGCAGCTGTGGACAAATGACACAAGGCATTTGTGTCCAGACCTTCCAGGCCATCGGGGGGAGAGGGAAATTTGTTGCTGAGAAAGAACCTAAGTGCACAATGCCAAGACCAGTCGTCTCTCTCCACAGCAGACTCGGTACCTGGGCCAAAAATCACTCTCGGTTCCCTTTTTAATTCTGCCCTCCTTTATCCAGCAAGATGGGGGAAATTATTTTGATTGGAATTAGACAGCCACCTGCAGCTAGATCTTTAGCTGTTATTAGTATTCTGTTTAAGCCCTTTCACAACAAGCTCACTGAAAAAGACAGTGGACTTTTTTTTTTTTTTTTTTTTTGCGGTACGCGGGCCTCTCACCGTTGTGTCCTCTCCCGCTGTGGAGCATAAGCTCCAGACGCACAGGCTCAGTGGCCATGGCTCACGGGCCCAGCCGCTCTGCGGCATGTGGGATCCTCCCGGACGGGGGCATGAACCCGTGTCCCCTGCATCGGCAGGTGGACTCTCAACCACTGCGCCACCAGGGAAGCCCGACAGTGGACTTTTGAAGTTGCCCAATACTATCTCTGGTGATTTTCTCAAGTTAACAACCTCAATACCCACCAATTGTGCTGGCTGGGGAAGGTGATAATCTCCTCCCCACGGTCGCCGTCAGGAATGAAAGGGTCTGGGATAAATTACAGAAGGGATCTCTGCCATGAACTCTCTTCTCCTTGATCTCACCCCAGGCTTCCTCACTGTATTTTTATTTTAACACAATGTTCAGGTGCTTTTCTACCCTCCCCTTTCCTAAATTCCTCCAATAATTCAGGCCTTGATGTCTTTCCCAAGCATCACACCCACGCAGAGTTGGTGTCATTGGTGCACAATTTGGAGCAATGGCTCTAAACATTGCTTACTTACAAATGATTTCTTACTAATATTTCTTTCTAATGGAGAACACAAACACTTCCCCTTCATTTTAAAATCCCTGACACTCCAACCTCCAACACCTACTACACTTGTAATAATAAGCCTTTATATTTGTTTATCCATTTACAGCTTCTAGGGAGGCTTCCTGTACAAATTCCCCATTTATGGTCACACAGTCCTGTGGCCATGACTTGGGAAGGAACCCTTCGGGTGTTTATTATCCAGCCATTGAACAGGGAGCCAACTTTGGTTCCATTTTTCTGGATCAGCAGCTGAAGGAATTTAACCAAGTGTAAGCTGGTCTCCATGATGAATGACAAAAAGAGAGAACTCAAATTTATCGCCAGTGGCCCAAGGCTCGACCACAGAGCCAAAGTCCTAAGACTCAGAAGAGCCCCTGAATTCCTTGTAATGCTTAGAATGAAACTCAGTGGGTGGCCACAAAGAACAGCCTTTGATCCCTCCAACTTTCTTCTCACTTTCTCTCCTGCCACAGCTGAGACAGCCATTCCACGAACATCCACGTTACGCTGCTTTTCTTAGGGGACATAGGAAGCAGTGGGTTTCTGTTTCTTTGGTTTTAATTTTTTTCTAATCAGTGGGTCCCCCCCCCAATCCTCTACTGTTAACACTTTTCTTTCCACAGGTAAAACTGGAACTTAATATTAGAAGAATTAAACCAAAGGAAGAGCTCAAAGGAAAAACTCCTAATAAAAGAAGTAAATCCACCAGGATTCAAATCCTGGCTTCAATTATGAGCTGGGTTACCTTGGGCAAGTTTCTTAACTTCTCCAAGCCTTAATTTCTTTGTCTCTAAAATGGAAATAATAGTATCTCCTTCACAGAGGCCTCATGAGGACCAAAGCAGTGAATAGATGGTTTCTAGCACCTAATAAGCACTAGATGGTATTTTATTACTATTCTGTCTGAATTACTAGAAAAAAAATAAATAATAAATAAGCAATTTATTCTCCTTGTACAATGAGCACCCAGCAAGCTTCAGTAAGGGCTATTGACAAGCCCTCCTTTGTTATGAAAAGTCCTGTCCTTCTCCTACAGAAGCTCCAATTATTAGAAAGCCCCCAGAAAGTGAAGGCTACATTCTGAAAAATAGTAATGACACATCGGTAAGTTTAGGAGAGCTAAGAAGGAAATCTGGATTCACCTTGCTAAAACATTAAAGACAGGTGAACTCACATTTACTGCGTGTCTCTCAAGGACGTCTCTGATCTTTCCTACAACCACGTGAGGATGGCACTGCCACCCCCATCTTACAATGACACAGGCAGTTTCCGACCCAGATTCAATGGCCTACACGTGATGGAAAAGGGATTTGAACCCAAATCTCACTGACTCCAAAATCCATACCTTCCACCACACCCGCACCAAACATATCAGAGAGAGGAAAACAGCCAATTAAAATTGATGCTCTTTTATCAACTGCTGAGAGAAAGCAACTATTTGGTAACCTCAGAGACAGATCTTTTGATATTGTTTTCATGCAAATTCACTGTTCCTAGCCCCAACATCATTAAGTTGGAAATCTGCACAGCTAACAGGAATAAGGGAGGAGGGAAATCCAGCTGGAGTACAAGCTAGACAGACCGTGTCTGCTAAAACTGCACCCTATGATGTTAGAAGCTTCTAGAATACTGAAAGAGCCAGCCACTGGCTCTCAAAGAACCAGGACAGTGGCAGTAAATGAACCTGGAGCTGAGAAGCAGCCAGCATGGGGCCTGAGTCTAGTTTTGACTTTGGTTTTGTTTGTTGCTGTTGCTGTTGCTGTTAACTCTGCCACTTGCAGGGAAGCGAGCCTGCTTGCTCCACCTGGGAAAAGGCTTGGAAAACCTTCACTCGAGTGATCGGCAGATGCCCCAAAGCACATCGTCATGGAATAGCGTGCTCCTCGGTGAAGGCTTCTGGAAACCTAACGGAGGCTCCTCACGGGCCAGGACAAGGCCTGGGAGCTGGCCACTGAGAAGAAGTGAGCCAAGATCCCTCCGTCTGTCCTCACTCGCACTGGCTTCTGTCCTGCCTCACACTGGCTGCTCACCAGTGAGCTGGAACAAAGACAGCCTGGACAAGCCAGCGGGTGGGTGGACCTGTAGCTGGTTTTCCCACGGGGAGCAGACGCTGGAAGCTGCACACTCGGCCCCTCCTAGCTCAGGCCAGTGGGAGACCCCGGTCTCAGAACCAGCAGATCTGGCACTGGGTCTTGGCTCATGTGCATGTACTCCACTCCCCCTCAGTTTCTGCATCTGTGAAATGGGGTAGCAAGATCTACAACAGGGGCTGTCTTGAGAATTAGACGAGTTAAACTTCATTATGCCTGTCACAGTAGTGATAATGACAACTGACATTTATTGAGAACCTACAACAAGCCAGGCTACCACTACGAGCTTTATATGTATCATCTCATTTAATCCTTAGAACAGCCCCACACGCTAGGTTCCATTATCTTCCCCATTTTTACAGATAAGGAGATTGAGGGGAAAGGCAGCTAAGTAAGTGGCTCAAGGTCACAGAGATAGCAAGTGTCCAAGAGGGGGACAGAGCCAGGGAGTCTGTCCCCAGAGCCCATGTTCTCAGTAACTAGGATACAGATATGGCTTCCGTTCTGCCCAGTTCTGTCTGCACCACTCTCACCACTGACATCCATCCTCCCCCCTAACATTCCTCCACACCAAGTGTCTTCTCTATGCTAGGCACCATTTGTGGGACTCAGAGGGACACCAGGATGAATAAGACACGGTTTTCTTGCCCAGAGGGAGTCAGGGCTTACCAAAGCAAAGAGTCAAGTAGGCAGGTGGGCTTGATGAAGCGTGACGTGTGCTCTACAGGAAAGCTAGCAAGAGACGCTGAAGACCCAGCCCAGGAGCCAAGCGCCTTCCTGAAGAGATCTAACATCTGTGTGCTTATGACGCATCAAGCACTGCTGGACATACCTCACTTCATTCCCATCACGACCCCCCGAGGAAGGCACCATAATTAAGCTTGTTTGACAGATCAGAAAACTGAGGCTCAGAGATTGCACTCACTTGCTGGAGTTATACGGTCAAGAGATGGTAGAACCGGGATTCCTGACTCCGTGGCCTGACCCGGTGCAGGTGAGGCGCTAGTCACCGTGCTATCTATCTCCTGTATGTGCAACACACCCTCCGTTCCAAACGTCTTCCTGTCTCCTGATCCTCATATCAACCATGAGAGGCTTGGAGGGTAGGAGCTATGACTTGACTTGGGCAAATAAGCCGCTGCGTCAAGCTCAGTATCAGGCAGCAGGTTTGCCACGACTAGGGCTACAGTCTGCGTCTCCCCTGACAATGGTGCCTCGTGGCAGGAAGACAAGAGTGGAGCTGGCAGCCATGTCAGACACCCACTGAGACACCTAGGCAGCCACGGCTGACACTCTCTCCAGGGAGCCCAGCCAGGCCCTTGTGAAGTCAGAGGCTTTGTGTTCCAGCCCTTCCACCTCCTGCCAGAGGGCATGATGCACAGGAAGGATGCGCCTCCCCCTCTGTGCCCTGGCCCACTCTTCATGGTGGCCTCTCGGCCTTGAGAATGCACGGTCATTAGCCAAGGGCCAGGATAAGCAGCCATGGAGGAAGGAGGTAGGGGACCCGTGATGTGGGCCTACTTCTCCTGCCTGGCTCTGCTTCAAGTCAGAGAGATGAGCAAGAACCTTCCAAGGGGCCCTCAGGGAATCTGCAGTCTCACCAAGGAAACCCTAAAACTCACAGGAAAGAGCTAAAGACAGTTCAGCACCAAAAATGAGCGCCGGGTGACCCCAAGAACGTCAAAGTTCTGAGGCCAGAGGAAGCCCCACGGGGACAGCAGGGAAGAGACCATGAACTAGGTGCAGAGTGAACATCTTCTGACACTGCCCTGTGGGGGAGAAAGGGAGGCCAGGCCCATGAACCCAGACAACTCCCAGCATCGCTCCGCTTCCTGCTGCCCTAGGAACCAGTATCTGGCAGGAACTTACAGTCCAGGCACCCGCCATAATCAGACGGACTGGGCCTTGCCACTCAAGGGCCTGGCACTGTTTTAGTCCTGTTTCAAATTAACATACGAATTTTTCAAGACACACCTTGCACGAAACTGAAAAATAAAATCAAAAGGTATCCACCTTATAGCCAATAAAATATGAGACTCTCTCTTCCAAATTCAGCCTTTTTCTGCACCCGATCTTATTGGGTAATGGACATGGCTTCGTAACAGGGCAGACAAAAGGGATGCTGCTGGCTTCCCCATGAAGTTCTGAGCATAACAAGGGCGAGAAGAAAGGCATATAACTGTTTCCCCCTTCAGAGCCAGGCAACCTCACTTAGAGCACTGCTGTTCTCTGGCGGCTGGAATGTGAGCTTGACTTCAAGCCGGGAAAACCCAAGCCCAACTCCTAACATCAGCTCAGCCCCCGGCAGCTCCTGTCCCTTTTTTCACCTGGCAAAGATGCTGGAGGCAGAGCCCTGGGGTCCTGCTGCAAGTCTCATCTACAGTGGTTTGCAGGAGGAACAGAAAGTGAGTGCGGTCCCTGAAGAGCTGAAGGTCACGGTACAGGAGATGAGATTTATGGACTGTTTCCAACAGCTCCATTGGCTCCCATGCAGGAAAGAATGCCTGCGTCCCAGTGGCAAATTCTAGTCGTTTTTCCTTCTGAAGAGATGTATGAGATAGTGAGCAACCGTTGGATGCCGTGCTAGGATCGGGAAGAACATGTAATTCCTGCTTCTATTGCCTACAGTTTCTTAGACTTTAACTGTTCATCGTCCTGTTAAAAAAGAGACAACAGGTCCAAAAGGGGGTCACTTGCGCTAAGCCCGAGTCACCAAACCAAGACTTAATACCTAACTTAATTACAGTTTCAACCTCTCCCAGGAGTAGAATCTTCCAGCCAATCTGGAATTCCCTGGTCAGCACTAGCGAGGGAATCTGCCTGATTAGACCCTTGCCGTCCCCTAAAGGAAGGTGATCTTGACACAAACAATCCACTCTTTCCTAATAACTTCCTTGCCCCGCCCCCTTCTGCCTAGAAAAGTCTTTCAATTTGTATAGCTCTTCGGAGCCCCTTTCTATCTGCTGGATGGGATGCTGTCCAATTCATGGACAGTTGAATACAGCCAACAAGATCTTAAAATTTACTCAGTTGGATTTTTTTAACAGGCTTACATTTTATTTTTTTTAAATCAACTTGCTTTTGTTTTTGTTTGTTCGTTTGGGGAGGGGTTTTTGTTTTTGTTTGCCACGCCATGCGGCTTGCGGGATCTTAGTTCCCCGACCAAGGATCGAACCCGTGAACCCTATGATGGAAGCATGGAGTCCTAACCACTGGACCATCAGGTAATTCCCTTAAATTTTATATTTATGCTCATGACACTCCAACCCTAACAAGGTAATTTGGTGGAGAATCATATTTTAAGGAATCTATCTCAGTGCTCCCTGGGTTTCCACATATTTCTGGAACACTTTTATCACTGGTAGAAGGGACCAGCATGTGAGCAAATCATCCTTATTCATTAGCAACCTGAAATTCAGACAAGCTGAACAGAACAAATTAAGTGGAAATAGTTGCTATAAAACAAAGCCATGTGTTTCATTCCACAGCCCCAGGCTGATCTTTGAGAAGGGGCAGTACCTGAGTCCAGGTACCCAACAATCTCCTTTCTCACACTCACCAAAGATATCCCCACCTCTGGGGCCTGGATCTTGGAAAGCTGGCTTAATGGGAAGAACTCTAGATTTGGAGTGAAAAGATCCACAGCTGTGACCTTGGGCACATCATTGTATATATTCAGACATGAATTTGACCAAATTAAAAGCAACTAAAAACAGAAGAATCCATCAGAGGTCTCCCAAGTTACACATCACTAATTTGTCCACCTTCCTGGTTTCTATATGGAAGACTAAGTGAAAATCTTAGAAGAGATGGGAGTCAGAAAACCATGTCTTCTTCTCTCAAAGGCCAGCATAAAGTCTAAAACACAGGCAAAGAAAAGTCTGCCAGCCAAGAAAAGCCTGGGCTACTTCTGTCAGGTCAGAAAGCTATTGACTGAGACGTGGGGAGAAGTCACTCGCATTTCCTAAGGGTCTCCTGAGCCCCAGGCACCTCATACACAGCTTGTCACCAGAAACCCTATAAAGTTGGTGTCACTATCACCCCTCCTTCTTCTGCAAATGAGAAAACAGGTTTAGCTGTGCTGAGCAATTGTGTAGGTCTCTCACCTAGAGGTGGAAGGGTCTAAGGCCTGCCTGATCCTCAAGTAGATGCTGCCTCAGATTGTGACACCGAGCAAAGTGCCAATCACATATTAAGGGGCTTTGTCAACTGCGAAATGCAAGGCAAATGTAAGGGATGTGGCCTGAGAGGGTTTTTTTGTGTGTTTGTGGTTTTGTTTTTTTTTTTAATAGTAGCTACTATTTCCGTCATACAGCTGACTTAATGTCAGAGCTTCCCTTCTGATGACACTCTCCCTATTTAACATCAAGTGTGGCTGAAAGTAGACACTGGCTAAACTACACAAGAAGTCAGGCTTGACTTCAGTAGCAGCTCCATGCTTACAAACTGAAAACAAGTGGCCCAAGAGCATTGCCCAGTAGACCCTTGATCTCATGACGAGTTTGGTTTGGTGGAAGGAGGACACACACCTGGATTCTAGTCTCAACCTCAAGTTGGACCAGCAGACTGCGAACTTCTTGAGGGCAGGGACTCTACCTAAATATCCACATGTCTCCATGCCCAACAGAGTACCTGGCAGACAGTGGACCCTCAATGCATATGTGCTTGTTGAATGTATGAATGAACAAATGAACAGAGATTCTGATGATATGGGAGGCATTTATGTGGAATGGGAAACACTGGACTAGTGATCTGAAGACCTGTGATCAAGTTCTGGTTCTGACATGAACCAGCTGAGTAGCGTCTCCACAAGTCAATGAACTTTCTCTCAGTCTATGTCCTCATCTCCCCAAGTGGGGTAAAAACACCTTTGTTGTACCCATCTTACGGGTATGCTATATCAAATGAAGCAATATTTACAGATGAACTTAGTTTAAATCTATTCAAATACAAGTTATACCACTGTATTATATAGAGCCAAGGAACTACAGTGTGTCACAGCCAAAGTCATTGCTTTACAGACGGGAAAACTGCAGCCCAAAGAGAAGGATAAGAACCCAGGCCTCTGGCTCACTGCTCCACCTTGCTGATGACATTGGCTAAGTTCACGGTGGCCCTGCCAGAGCCGGCAGATCTTCTTCAGGCTAAATCCACAGCCCCCACTTCACTGGGTGGACCATAAGCTTTTCTCAAATGGGATACACTCCAGAGGCAGATTTGGGTGTAAGGTCGCTCCTATAGGCCTATCTCTGTCTTCTGAACCTATCTGGGGATGCTAAGCAAAGGATTCCTGAATATGGGAAATATGGTCCAAGCCCGGCCATCAGTTCTTCTGTAATCCTCGGGCAGTTCCACAACCTGGCCCCAGATTCTCTCTCCAGTCTCAATCTCCATCACTCCCCAGGGGACTCCTCTGTTCCTTCCAGGCTGGTCTCATCATCATCCTCTGATATGCTTCACACATGCCAACCTCTGTGACTCCAGCCACATCACTCTTCCCTATCTCTCCTCCACCCACCTTGGAGCCCAGCCCTCCACTTCTCCATTCAGATACCATACATCCTTGAGAAAAAGCGCAAGTCCCACCATTGCCAAGATGTCATCCCTGACTGTCCCAACCCACAGTCTTTCTCTCCTTCCTCCAGCCAACCCACACACTGGTATCTGCTGTGGGATGAATCATGTCTCCTAGAGAGATATGCCGGAGTCCTAATCCCCGGTACCCGTGATTGTGACCTTATTTGGGAATAAGGTCTCTGCAGATATAATCAAATTCCGATGAGGTCATGCTAGATTAGGATGGGCCTTAAATTCGATGACAGGTGTCCTTATATGCAGAGAGATTTGAAGACACAGAGGAGATACAGGAAAGAAGGCTGTGTGAGGACAGAGGCAAAGACTGGAGTTGTGCTGTCACAAGCCAAGGAACACCAAGGACAGCCAGCGACTACCAGAGCTAGAAAAGGCGAGGAAGGACTCCTTATCTCTAGAGCCTTCAGCAGGAGCATGGCCCTGCAGACACCTTGACTCTGGACTTCTAGTCTCCAGAGCTGTGAAAGAATAAATTTGTTGTTTTAAGCCACCCAGTTTGTGGTACTTTGAGCCCTAGGAAACCAACGTAACACCTCGGGCCATTCCCTGGGCTTGTGCATACCTGGCTCACCATGTACTACCGGTCACTTTCTCGTGAGCATGTCATAGGCCCGTGAGCTGCCTGAGGATAGGAACTGCCTCTCCAATGCTTTTGTAGTCCCCCCAGTGCCTCGTGCCTAGTGGCTTGACAGAGGTAACCTCAAGCATGGTGACTCTCAACATTCCATCAGGAACAGGGGCTGCATTAGGAAAGACACATGCTTTCTACTCAGATTCAACAAGTTCTAGCTATGTGGCAAAAGAGAATTTGGGTGACTGTTTTTCAGAGAATACAGCCCTGCTTTCCAGCTGCAATTCCATAGCTCCAACTGTTACCCAAATCCTTCCCTTCCACCTACTCTCACCAAACCCGACACCAAATGCAGCCCAAACTCCTGCCCCCGGCTCTCTCTGTCCCTGCCAGCCTGGCCCAACCCTACCCTTACCTTCCATCACCGCAAGCGCACACACACACACACACACACACACACTCACCTATGGTGTAATTAAATTGGATTTGACGCTGTGTTTTGCTCCCTCTCAATCTTCAGAGTCAAATCCTATGTGGAGTTAACCTTTGAAATTCAACGGCCCAGTCCCAGCATAGCTAGACAGAGAGATTACCACAAGTTCAACAGCGCTGGCCACATTGCCAGCCATCCCACTGTGTGTTCTTGGACATGAGCTTGGAAAGGAGAACCTGCACTCCCCTCAGCAGGTCTTAACTTGAACGGGCCTCTGATGTTTCAAGCATCTCACCACACTGAACGTGCATCTAGTGTTTAAAGATCAGCATGTTTCGGACTTCCCTGGTGGCACAGTGGTTGAGAGTCCGCCTGCCAATGCAGGGGACACAGGTTCGTGCCCCGGTCCGGGAAGATCCCACATGCTGCGGAGCAGCTGGGCCCGTGAGCCATGGCCGCTGAGCCTGTGCGTCCGGAGCCTGTACTCCGCAACGGGAGAGGCCACAACAGTGAGAGGCCCGCGTACCGCAAAAAAAAAAAAAATGATCAGCATGTTTCATGCAATCTGGGCCTTCAGCAAGCCACCTCCCACCGCTTGTGCTGGACCCAAGAAGCAATAGTAAAGAGGAAATTTGCTTATAAGTGACTTTTGCCTAACCCCTAAGTAGTGTGTGACTCACAGACATCGTTTCCCTCTTCTCTCCCCTACTTGTCCTCACCCTCACCTGGATCCTCCCCTGGCCTACCTATCTATGAATCCAAATCTCCCCATCCCTCAATGTTCGATTCAAATTTCATCTCCTCCAATAAACTTTCTTTCATTTCAAGTAATCACACAGGCTCCTAGCTCCCATCGAAACCTCTCTTTTGGCAGATGATTATAATTACCTTATTTCAGGGGTATTTGGATATATTTTTTATCTCCTAGTTAACCCCAAACTTGAAGGTACTTGAGAGCAAAGATCACGTCTTATAATTTCTCCCTTTCAGTTTTGGGAATTAAATAAGAGAATGTAATTAAAGGGCCTACATGATGCCTGGCACATTGTATGTGCTCAATAAATGCCAATTCCTTTCCTCCTTATACATCTTCGTATCCCTCAGAGCCAGAGCACCTTGCAACTCCCTTGAATCTTGCAGCTGCCTAATAAATGTTTGCTGAACACGTGAATCAATGCATATAAATGGTGGCCTTTCAACTAAGATCACTGAGTACAATTTGAATATTTTCGTTTTCCTCCCTCATCTCCTAAATTTGTGGGCCCACAGAGATTATTTCTGATATACATCTCGTGGGCTAAAAGCAATATTGAGATGCTGGAGGCACGCGGTGGAAGGCTGACATCACCCAGTAGTCAGTCCAGAAGTAATTGTCTAAGATCTCCGCAATAACCTAAGACCCCAAGCGCAGGCTGGACAAAATCAGGCAGCATCCCAACCAACCTTTAAATCAGTTAACTAATGCAGTCCTTGTAAAGAAATACTATGCAATCCATTCTTATTTTTGCACTCATCTCACACCTTTGATATTCTTTTGTTAATTTCTAATGTCTTCATGTTCATATAACAGATGTCATACGTATTTGATACACAACACGTACCTATCACCACTTTCCTTAGCAAGTTTAAATCCTCAGAGGTTGAACCCAATGGGCATTATCAGGAAGTGTGCACAGAGCTGGCATCTCTCAATGCTATAAGTTAGTAGAAGCTGAATGAATTCTAGATGTTTCTGAGAGGAAGCAGCAGAGGACAGATACAAGATGACTCCTTCATCCCTACTGCAGACACCAGGGGACCTACTTCCTTTCTCTTGAAAGGGAGTGTGAAGAGTCCCAAAACTCCACAGGCGGCAGTCATCCTTTCAGCTAAACCTTTGGATGGAGCAGGCTGGCCCTCAGCATTGGGTTACCCCTGTTTAAATTAACAGAAAGAAAAGCCAGCCCAGAGCTCAGGACCCCCCTGGCAGAGCCCTGATTTCACACACATTTTCCCCAGATTCCTATTGGCTTGGCTGGAAACCACATATTAAAACCCACCAATCTTTCCACTTGAGCCTGATGAAAGCTTCAACAGAAACAGCTGCACTTCACATGTGGTTTCAGTTAATATCTCATCCCGACAGTTTAACTCTAGCTGGCTGGGCTGCTTTTTTAATATTCACAATCCTCTTCTGTTTCCCATTAAGAATATGTCTTTCATGACTCGCCAGAGCACAGGAACACAATGAGGCTGGTAGCACTTCATTTCTGGAATGTCTGAAATAACTGTTTGTATTCTGTGTTACTTGAGGAACGTTCCACGTTTGGTATCTCAGAAGCATGTGAAAGTGTTAAACAACTGTAACGCGAACACTGCTCGACCTGTGTGGAACATTTTCCTATTAAAAAAGTAAAGCCACAAACTAATGGCTCAGATTCAGTGTCTAAATCCCAGCACTCGTGGAGTCAAGCAACATGGTAAGTTCATTGTTCTGTTTCCCCCCATGGCTCTCAACACCACCCCATCCCTTCAGCATATACTAAGGTTTAACCGGTATGTGGCTAACTTCACACACAGGCGCACCACACACGTGTGCATACACATGCTTCACGTCCATACTGGGTACAGTTAACTTTCAAGTTCATAGAAATCATGCAACTCTGGTTTCCCGGGCAAAACGCACATCAAGCTCTGAGATTTTGCCATAGCGGCTTCTCCTTGCAGGATATGATGTAATCGAGGGGGCTTCTCTACTGCTTGATGTCACTCATGATGCAGCGGTGAGCTCGAGGTGCTGGGAATATCCTGCAGGTTCCTCTTTGTCCTAGTGGTTGTCTAAAAATGGTCAAAACCGGAAAGATTTCAACAAGCCTTTTTTTGTACCCACTAGGCATTAAAGATATTGCTACATTTTTTGACGGCTCTTGAATTTTCCCCACGTTTTAGTTCTGTGCATCATCCCTGATTTTGAATAAGAAGAAGAATGAATAAGCAGAAGACTAGGAAGAAAAAGAATTGCTGACCATTAATGGGTATTTTAATATGTGCCCGGCACTGTTCTACATGCAATCTTATTTAAGCCTCACAACCACCCTAGGAGTGAGTTACTATTATTATTCCTGTTTTATAAGAACCTTCAACAAGCCAGATGGTTAGGAAGTTACTGTGGCAGAGACCACTAGTTAACCCCAATATCTTTTTCTCATTCTACTTTGGTCATAAAACTACAGAAATCAGAATTGCAATGATTATACCCACACTGCTATGGGAACGTGAAATAAACTTCCATCTTGCTTGTCAAAGGCTCTGTTATTTTGTGTCCGTGTTACAGGAACTGGGGCAATACCCTACCTAACAGTGGCAGAGTTAGCCTCTGACCAAGAACCCATTCCAAGCCTCTGACCCCAGAACCCATTCTCTTAGCCCCCTGCACTACCCTGCCTCCCTGGCAATATATATGAGTAGAACTGGAATCGACACTGTTAGAGTTAGATGGGATTGTACTGGTTTTACAACTAGCTGTTTTGACGGTTTTGAACGTTTCGACCCATGAGTCAAAATGGTTAAGCAGACAGGGCAGAGGCACTCAAGCCACCTTGGGTGATGGGGATTTATTCCAAGGCTACATAGGAAAATGGGATGTCACAGGAAGATGCCTCGTTGACTTTGTATCCTAGTTCTGAGACATACAGCAGCCTCCTGGGGGCTCAGGTCCAGCTCAACATCTTTGTTTTTTTTCTTCAGTTTACCATACTTTTATTTTTTAATTTAATTTTTATTTTATACCGCAGTATAGTTGACTTACAATGCTGTGTTAGTTTTAAGTGTACAGCTAAGTGATTCAGTTATATATATACATTTATCCATTCCTTTTCTGTTTCTTTTCCCATATAAGTTATTACAGAATATTGAGTAGAGTACCCTGTGCTATACAGTAGGTCCTTGTTGATTATCTATTTTATATATAGTGATGAGTATATGTTAATCCCAAACTCCTATCCTCCCCTAACATTTCCCCTTTGTTAACCATAAGTTTGTGTTCGAAGTCTGTGAGTCTGTTTCTGTTTTGTAAATTCATTCATATCATCTTTTTCTTTAGATTCCATATGTAAGTGATATCATATAATATTTGTCTTTGTCTGGCTGACTTCATTTAGTATGATAATCTCTAGGTCCATCCATGTTGCTGCAAATGGCATTATTTCCTTCTTTTTTATGGCTCAGTAGGATTCCGTTGTATATATACCACATCTTCAACCATTTATCTGTCGATGAACATTTAGGATGCTTCCATGTCTTGGCTACTGTAAACAGTGCTGCAGTGAACACAGGGGTATATGTATCTTTTCAAATTATGGTTTTCTCCAGATATATGCCCAGGAGTGGGATTGCTGGATCATATGGTAGCTCTATTTTTAGTTTTTTAAGGAACCACCATACTGTTTTCCACAGTGGCTGCACCAATTTACATTCCCACCAACAGTGTAGGAGGGTTCCCTGTTCTCCACACCCTCTCCAGCATTTATTGTTTGTAGACTTTTGATGATGGCCATTCTGCAACTCAACATCTTTGGGTGGTATGAAACTCGAGTGACCTGCAGGTTTCTTAGCATTCCCTCTGAAGAGACAAGGCTTGATTTGGCCAGATTTCCAGGAGGCAACTAAGCACTCTGATTAAGCAGACTCTCCACCAGGCACCTCAGAGTCCTTCCTTCAACATCCATTGTGTCAAGTGAAGACATGGCGGCCTGCGGCTTCAGTAAATACATCTGTCCATCCAATCAGCTGTAGCCAGAATAAAAGTTGTTTCCCTCAGACCCATGACCTAAGCCATATGTGAGATGCAGGAAAGAAGTGGTCTGAGGGATGTTAATCTGATGGAGGTAATGTGTGCTCACATCAGCCACTCCAGTACTAAGACCTGACTGTTCTCCATTTCAGAGAGGAAGACCCCGGGAAAGGGAAGAGACTTGCCTAAATAAAGCAGCCAGTTACTTTCCCACTAACCAGGACTGAGGCTGGTCTGCATCCCCCTACCCAGGCAGTGCCTGTGGTCATGCTTTTCCACGTCTAGAAGCCATCCCTTAGGTTGCCTGAATTTCAACCTTATGGTATCTCCAGCACATAACCTTGTCTTCTGCTTATCCATGACAGCCATCTTCAGATTCTCGTCACTTCTGCAGAACATTTCAGAACTCAATGGACATACTCCATCGTACAAAATGAAGAACTGCAGCAATTATCAGGTTCTTAAAAGCATTTCTGACTTGAATGGCTAAATAACTCATCAAGTCTGTTTTACATGTGTTCTTTTGATGTAAATTTGACCCTGGTGTATTTACTTTCCAATGAAGTCTGACATTCAAAACAACCCAATAGAGAAACCCTTCCTGCTATTTCACAGCCTCAGTAATGAAGCTCCTCATAGGATCTAACTTAAATCTCTCTGGGGCTAAGTCCTCTGTGCCATCCTCTGGAAATACAGAACAGCCAACGTGTGTGTCTGTGTGTCTGTGTGTGTGTGCTCATGCGTGCACTGTGAAGGGCGGGCGGGGTACATAGGGTCGGGGGGAGTCTTACAGTGAACTAGGTACACAGATCTTGATATTAAGGTTTTCTGTTTTTCCAGACTGTCCAGGTGCTTGCATTCCAATATCACATGTGGCTTATATCCCTATTCTTGTACTTTAAGAAAACAATTAAATAAAAACATAAAGGAAAACCAGCAGCATTTTAAGAGATTTCACTTCTTTTTGATGCCTGTATCCATTTGCTGGGGGCCAGGAGGAGGTCTTAGATTATACAGGGACTCTGGAAACACTTACAGTTCAGGAAGACCTGCCACCTCAATCCGAGCTTTTAGAGCAGTGAGGGTGTAGAAGCAAAATGCTGACCTGATTTTCTTCCACATCACATTGGAGTAAATGGTCTGTCTCCTCCAGGCCCAGCCTCCCTCAGCTTCTGTGCCTGGGAGGCCGACCCACCTGCCTGGCATCAAGAGGTTCCCACGCCCTCTGGTTTCTCACTGACACTGACCACTGAGCAGTGTGGTGGTTAACTTTATGCATCAACTTGGCTGGCCATGGTACCTAGATATTTGGTCAAATAGTATTCTAGATTTTTTTTTTAAGGTGGTTTGCTTTTTGGTTTTGGTTTTGTTTTGGATGAGATTAACATTTAAATCAGTGGACTTTGAGTAAAGCAGCTTTCCCTACCTATTATGGGTGGGCCTCATCCAATCAGTTGAAGCCCTGACTAGGACAAAAACTCACCTCCCACCAGCAAGATGGAATTCTGTCAGCAGACTGCCTTTGGACTTGAACTGCAATTCTTTCCCGGGTCTCCAGCCTGCTGGCCTACCTCGTCAGATTTTAGAGTTGCTAAGTCCCTACAATCATGTGAGCCATTTCCTTAAAATAATCAATCAATCAACTAAGAGAGAGAGAGAGAGAGAGAGAGAGAGAGAGAGAGAGAGAGAGAGAGAGAGAGAGAGTGTGTGTGTGTGTGTGTGTGTGTGTGTGTGTGTGTGTGTGTGTGTGTGTGTGTGTGTGTGTGTGTGTGTACATCCTGTTGGTTTCATTTCTCCGGAGAGTCCTAGCCAAAACAGGCAGCAATGGTAAGAAATCAGAGCGAGGAAGAGAAGCAGGTATTTATTGCCATCTCCTCCTGTGGGATCACCACAAAGGTCTTCACTCTGGACAGGCACTGTCAGGACACAGCCCTGGCCACCTCTGGGTAAGGTGACCATACCTTCCCCTTGCAATGTCAGGCCTGCAGGTGACAACCAAGCCCTCTCTTACTAGGCCAGGGGGACTGCACTAAACCTTAATGGTTTCTCTACACTCTGCTCCCCACTTCACAAATAATCCTTTTATTAAACTCTCCTTAATTAATCCTCACATGAGCACGCTGGGACCCTGACTGACACAAACATCACCAGAACATGGGCACTGCTGCAAAGTTGGTATGGCACTCCGAGCCTTCCTATGTCTGACCCCAACCCCCTCTCCAGTGCCATTTTCCCCGTCAATTCACTCCAAGACATGCAAGGCCCCATACACAAAACACCCAGCACTTGCACCACACCAGCAGTGGGCCGGGCCTTCACACCTTCACACCAACGCCTCTGCTACTCTCTCTGGATGCCAGCAACCCACACTGCCCCATGCACATGACTTCACAAGAACGGAAGACCAACTTGAAAACTCATAAAGGCTGGGAGCTGTGGCCCATGATGGCTCTGCCTTATTTCATCATATTTCATCGTATCCCCAACTTCTATTCTAGAATCATCTATCTTCCATCTCCTCAACCAGTCAAGTGGTTTCAGTTTCTTTATTGTTGTTGTTTTTTAATCCAAGACTCCCAAGTCCCCTCCCTCCCAACAGTCCTATTTGTAGCCAAGCAGTTACAGTACCTAGGAAGGGGTGGAGATCCACTGGAGTGACGGCCTCACTTTGTTTTCCCTCCCTCTGCTTGAGCATCTTTGGGCAGGTGTGGTGTTTTTGTTGTGTTTTGTTATGTTTTGTCTCAAGATCTGTTAAGACTCTCCAAAGGCTTTGTTTTTTTAAAAAACAAATAAGTACCACAGGGAAAGCAAAGAACCTACGTCAGTAAAAATGATGCTCACTCCTTCTCTTCCTCTGGATTTTCCTAGACTGTGTTAAAAACGGGAATACACGTCTTTTCAGACTGCCACTGTGTCTGCCACAGAAATAATGAAAAGCAATGAAAAATGGAAATGAGCAACATGACAAAATCAGTCCTCCTGAGGGTTCAGCTGAAGACAGCAAAATGGAACAAACAGAACCAAGGCTGGAGCAGTCCCTACAATTAGCAGAGTCAGCAACAATGAGGTGTCAGAATAGTAGAATTAATGAGTCCAGGTCAGTCACCCAGGCAGTGGCCACATAGTCCAAGTATACAGGAAGGGACTCACAAAGGGGAGCCTGTGGTCAGATGATGGATTCTGAAATTCTGAAGACAGAGAGAAGGTAATGAGCAAACCAAAAGGCAAAGGGCACGTGTATGTATTCAAATAGTTAATACCAGGTAACAGGGCTTTTGAAAACTAACACGTGTTCCTAGTCTGGACCAGCCCAAAGAAAGCCTGTGAAACTGACCACAGGTGACCAAAAAAAAAGGAGGCAGGGGCTTCCCTGGTGGCGCAGTGGTTGAGAGTCTGCCTGCTGATGCAGGGGACACGGGTTCATGCCCCGGTCCGGGAAGATCCCACATGCCGCGGAGCGGCTGGGCCCGTGAGCCATGGCCACTGAGCCTGCGCGTCCGGAGCCTGTGCTCCGCAACGGGAGAGGCCACAACAGTGAGAGGCCCGCGTACTGCAAAAAAAAAAAAAAACAAAAAGGAGACAGAATCATTGTCTCACCTCCTGCCACTCAGGCCACTCCCAGCCTGACATCCCCACCACCACCATGGTCTGTGGAAGGTTCCACACAAAGCCCTGCTCTTAGCAGAGGACTAATTTAAAATGTAATCGCTCATAACGACATAAGCCTAATGTTTACCCCTCACAGAGGAGGCTGATTCTGGCCTACTGAGTTCTTCAAAGACAGATCTTAAGCACTCACACATACTTGGTGAGCCCTCGCATACTACCTGTGGGTGAATTTTCATATGAAAAGGATACTGTGCACTTCTTACCGGGTAAACGGCAATCTTTCCTGAGACAGGTTCTGTGCATCGTGTGTATCCCCTGGACTTCATCCTTGTTGATACCACCGCACATGGCGATGGAGAGGCACAGATTTTAAATGTCAACCCTTTCAAAGGTAGTTGTATTTCAGTAGAAGTTTCTTGAAGCTGGAAAAACTGAGTCAAAGGAATGTATCTCTAATGGTAGAAAGACCATCAACTGGGATAATACTTTTGGAGAGATTTCCCCCATCCATTCCTCTCTACCTCCCACAATGATGTGGCCCCTGGGGCAACCCTGGTCCTAGACTATCTTCCTAAACCTGAGTATCTATTTCCTTCCTTCAAGCTCAGGAGAGGTAAGCGTTGAGTTGCCCTTCTTCATGCATGAGAAGTGAGAAGCCCTCCACTAGACCATCTTCCAACCTTCTCTGAGCCTCTCTGTGGCCTGGTACCAAGATAGAAGCTGGCACAGACTGACCCAAGATCATCTCCTCACAACATGAACATCAGTAACCGTCTCCTCTATTTTGGTTTGAGGCTGTCAGCCTCACGCCTCAAAATGACCAAAACACGTAATGGACAAAAGGGTTTGGAGTTGGCATGCTCACAGCCCCACAGTACCTGGCCGGCGGTAGGTGACCAGTAAAAATCCCTGGATGCAACATCTCTCGGATGGCAATCAAGTCCTCATTCTTTCTGAGCTCAAGTACCAACTAGCAAGTTCTTTATTAACTCACTCTAACACTCTCAATCCTAAAAGATCATTCTTCTCCTTAGTGAAGAGCTGCTTTCACTCACCCCCATCCTCATCCCCTAATCAGTACATACCACTGACATTCTCCCACCTGCCCATGTGATGGTCTTCTCCACTGACTCTGCAAAGATATTACGGCAAAATGGCAATTTTTCAATCATGCCAGAGGATGAAAAACGTAAAAAGCTCACACGGCAGAATATAACCCACACTTAAGTATTGAACACCTTCCAGATACAAGGTAAATTCAAAGACTATCCTTTATACCTAAAGAAGAGGAACTGCCTACAAATCCACAAATCGTTGTCAATTTACCAACTGTGACAGCTTGTCTTCAAAGATGGCCATCATCAATTTCTTCCCTCCTCCAATCAGGAAGTGAAGTGTAAACCTCTACTCCCCTCAGTCTGGGCAGCTCTGATCAATTGAATAAGGTAGACATGACACCATATCGGTTCTGGGCATAGCTTTTAAAAGTTTCTGCTTCTCCCTCTTGGAACCCTGAGCCCCCGTGTGAGAAGACCAGCCCATGATGCTGGAGAGAGAGGCCATGTGGGAGCATCATTAATGTACCAGGTACATGAGTCAATAGTAACGTCCCAGCTCCCATCCATTCAAGTCATCCCATCTGAGCCTCAAACATCCTGGAGCAGAGATAAGCTGCTCCCCGTGCCCTGTCCCAATTTCTGCCCCACAGATTCACACATGAAAAAAAATAAAACGACTGCTGTTGTAAGTCATAAGTTTGTTATGCAGCAAAAGTTAACCAGACACCAAGAAGGGATCCTTGTCAATGAAAGATTTCAATTTCTGAGTTAGGAACTGCATTAGTATGCAAATAACAAAGACCGGGAAACACTGGTTTAAACACATTAGGGTTTTATTTTCTCTCATATAACAAGATGGTAAGGCCTCCCAGCAAGGTTCTGCAAATCTCTTGGTCTTTGCCTCACGCAACCAGGATGTCTGTTCCAGCCTCAGCTACCAGCATTCCATAGGCATCAGGAAGGAAGAAGAGACATGCCTTTATCAGAAAAGCAGAGCTTTACTAGCACTTCCCAGCAAGGATCTCTGTTTATATCTCATCGGGTAGCACCAGGTTGCATGGCGACCCCACACAAGGGAGACTGAGAAGGTTAGGTTTTTAACTAGCAATGGCCACCCTGAACAAAACCAGGCTTTGGTTAGTAAGGAAAGAATGATACTGAAAAGGCAACTAGATGTTTCTGCCACAGAAACACAGAAATCAATTACACGAGCCGAAGTCCAGAAGCAGAGCAAGCTTCTGGGTCAATCCCGTGATGTCATCAAAGACCCAGAAATTTCCACTCTACTATTCATAGCACTGGCTTCAGCCTAAGGCCAGCCCTCCTCCACTTTGTGGGACGGCTGCCAATACAATCAGGCTACATGCCTCTTAGTTCCTATCCAGCAAGAGATTCTGGCTTCCTGTCTATCTCTCATAGGAGCAAAGAAGCAAGGGGCCACTTTTAAGCAGAGACACTAAACTACGCTGGATCCACACTGAATACCTTTCCCTACTCCAGAGGCAACAGGAATCTCATTGCCAACAAGGGCTTTCATTTACAAGTTCTGGGCTAGGCTAAGAGTGGGGCCTTTGCAGTCAGTCTGCCTGGTTTCATATCCATCCTCCCACTTTTCCAGCTGTGTATCCTTGAGCAAGTTACTTAGCTTCTCTGAGCCTCAGTTTCCTTGTGTGTAGAAATGGGTAAACTAATAGTATCTACTGGCACAGGTACTATTTAATGTAAGAAGTACATAAGAAAATACATGCAAAGGACTTAACATGGTGCCTAGATATTAGCAAGCATTAAATAGATGTTGGCGATGACGATTATGCAGAACAGTCTCACACAGGCCCTGTGTGAGTTTTGCAAACACAGAAATAAATGTAAATCAGTGGTGCACAGACCCTCCCTTCTCCTTTCTTTGCAGTTTTAATGATATCAACTTCCATGCCCCGGAAGACCCCAAATATTAGTTTTTACAAGTTCTTCTTCAGAAAAGACCTGTTCCAGCCCTCAGGCTGCTGCAGGTAAACTTGAAGTTCAAGCCATTCATCTAACACGTGAACTCATCTGAAAAGATACCTGCAAATCTACTACTAAACAATCTATTGAAAGACCCCGTAATTAATCCAGTTCAGTCATTATCACATCTATACTAAACATATCATTAAACAGCTGAAACAGTGCTTTCAGGTTTTTTTTCACAATTTATTTCAAGAATAATCTAAACACCTAATAACCAAATCAGATTATCTAAGCAGTAATCCCATCAATTGTACCATAGTCAGAACTTACACTTATCCCACAAAGTAAATCTACAGTATCTTTGTTTGACTGAATATAGACAGAATATTCTATAATAAAAACCATCTGCTGAACATCAGTAACAATAACAGTTGGTGTTGCTTAATTTACTAGCTCCAGGCACCATGCTAAATGCTAACATTTTAGAGAGGTACTATTATTAGCCCCATTTTACAGATGAGGAAACTGAGGACCAAAGAAGTCAAGTGACTTAGTTATGATCAGAGTTCCTAAGTAGCAGAAAGCGGATTCAAAAAGCCAGGTCTGTTCCGACTCCAGAGCACAAGCCCTCCGACAGCAAGCACACTGGTACCTGATGCCACCTCTTCAGAGAAATTTTTGGCAGATCCTAAAATTTTATATCTGGCTAGAAAGCATAATAGTTGCAGAAATCATAGGTTTTGGAGGCAAACTTGAATCTGGATTGACTCTGTCATTTAGTCTTTGTTAGCTGCATGACCTTGATCGACTTAGGTAAACTTTCTGAGGCTCGGTTTCCCCCTCTCAAAGGCTAAGGTGAGGTCAGAGCAAGTGCAAAGGCGCCAGAATGCTCTGACACCCACCACAACAATATCAGTCCTCGAGAAGCCCTTTCCCCTGTTCCCTGTTCTCTTCCTGTCTAATCCTTACACTCTCCTTCAAGGAAAATCAGTAATTAAAGCAAGAGTTACTATGGTTCAGGCCTCTGTCACCTTCTAAAAATACATAGTGCTCAAAATGTTGTTGAATTAATGAATGTTGATAAGTGGTACGTGTTTGTACAAATCAGTGCATTTCTTCTTCAAAAAGTGCCTTATTAAGAACTCTCACTTTAATTATTCGATAATTAAATCCAGCATCAGACTTCAATCCTGTCCAGTATCTGTGGTGCCTCCCCTCAGGGTTACACGGGTCACAAAGCCAGGCTCAGTGCCCTCCTAGCCAGGCACCCATGACAACGAAACCAGGAAGGAGCTCTCCTAGGAGGTCAACAGCCCCAGGAGTGCCTGGGAATAAGAATGGGAGATGTAATCACCCGACTCAGGAACAAGCCAATCAGAGTGAACATTCTGTCACTCTTTCAACCATCTAGCACCTCTGAACACCTCTTTCGTATCTGAGGAATTCCCCACCTTATGAATTCCCATCTCCCACTGTAGAAGTCAGATACTTCCTGAGTCAGATTGTTAGCAAAAGACCACAATAATCCTCTCATTCCTGGTTGCCCTGCCCTTTGCAATGTGATTCTGCTGCTCTTCTCATCAGGAATTGGAATTTATTTCCTGACGCCCTGAGTCTGGGCAGAAGTGGTGTTTTGGTGCTCTGGAGCCTATGCCCCAAAAGGCACTGCAACTTTCACGATCACCCTCTTGGAACTCCTGCTGCCCAGAGAGGAACCCTAGGCTGGTCTCCTTGAGGATGAAAGATCAGGCAGAAGAAAGAGACGCCCAGCCAAGAAGACCAACCAACAGTCGCATGCGTAAGGCCACGGCAGACTGTCCAGGCTGAGCAGCTCAGCTGACGAGCTGACGGTACAGTCACATGAGTGACGGCAGGCGAGAACAAGTTCCAAAAACTGTCCAGCTCAGCCCAGCCCAATCTGCTAGTTTTACAATCATGAGCAAAGAAAACAGTTGTTTTAAGCCACTAAGTGTTTGAGATAGTTTCTTACACGGCAATAAATAACTGAAAATTTTACTTTCCAACATTCCTTACAGCTAAAATGAAAACATGGGCTCTAGGGTCCACCCACGAGACACACACAATCACTCCAGGCTTTGATCAAAAGTTAGCGGCTTGAACACTCTGTAAAGAGTAGAGCCAACTATGTCTGGTTTCCAAGGGGCAGTGGCAGAGCATCTAACAGTGATGCCCAGCGCCCAGGATCAGCACTGATGTATCTGTGGTCCAGCAGAGGCAGCAGTGTTGTTGGCAATGAACCGGCTCTGTGGAGGACTTAGAACACCATTTCTGGCTATGTGGCCTCCCAGCCTGATTTTCTGACCCTCCTAGGGACTCTCTGAGCTACGTGTTCGTTCGAGTTCCCTCAAAAGCAGAGCGTAACGCAACAATATGGGTGCAAGTAGTTTATGGGGAGATGATCCCAGGAATAAGGAGCGAAGGAGAGGAGAGAGAAAGACAGAGGAGGAAAGGTCAGTAAGTATGAGTAACTGGGGCTCAGTCCTTCAGGGGAACTGCTGAGGAATCATGCAGAATGCAATGCAGAATTAGCTATCTCTCCAAAGGATGAGTATCCGAGGCTTCCATCCTCTGGTTTTTAGCCCCCATTTGTTGAGGTTTGCATCTGGAAGCATTGATTCCCCCAGGCTATCCTGTGTAAGAGCTGGGCAAACGTTGTGGCTTCAGGAGAAGCCCTGAATCATAAAAGAGAACAGAAGCAGAGGACACTGGAGGTGGGATGCAATCTGTGTGCAGTGGAACCAACCACTATAGCCCCAGCTGGAATCAAAGGTGGTCCATGAAGGTGAGACATGAGCACAGAAAGCATTTGCTATGCTACCTAACATCCAGCCAGGTGCTGGTAAGTATTTAACAACTGGTTCCCCAGGGGAAAGATGGAGCAGGGGCTCTGAACTGTATTGTCTGCCAACTTTCGTGGTGTAAATACTCCAACCATGTCTGATTTCAAGCTACCAATGTGACATCGGCCAGCTCACAAAGTTCCTGAAAATTTAACAACCGGCTCTCAAGAACCGGTATGAGTTGGCTCCAGCTCACCCTTTCTTAAGGTCGTTTAAGAAAGTCCTTTTCTGCTCAAACTCACTTAATGTTTTCAACTAAAAACCTAAGCAACTAAAATCAATGGCAAGAGGGAAGATTATACAGGTTGGGAATCAGGAATTGGGCAAAGACCAAAGTCTGGCGTCAGAGATATGACTTCTGGCCTCTTTTACTGACCAAAATGACACTAAGACTTGCCCCATCTCTCCGATCCCCCATCTTCATTCTTGGGAATGAAGGTCATCCAGGAATGTCATTGCAGTCCAGAGAAGAAATTTGAGGGGAAGGGCTGGGCAGACATTAACAGAAACTCCTCCAATAATAAACTGTGTTCAATGTCAGGAAATTCTTCTTTCCCTGAGTATCAAATCCCCCATGCAGCAGTTTAAATGTTTTTCCACCAGTTTTACTCTTAGTGGAGACATAGTAATTATCTGCAACCTTCCGTAGAGTAATCTTTCACATACTTGAAGGCTTTTCTTCTCCAGAGGAAACAGTCCAAGTTAGGTTGGCCTTTTGTCAGAAATTCAATTTTCTGATGCTTTAACCTTCTCTGGGGCTTTCCTTCTAAACTTGTCCAAGTTCTACATGTCCTTATTAGCTATAGAACCCAGACCTGGGTCCAATTTTCTTGCTGAGTTTTTTGTTTGTTTGCGGTACGCGGGCCCCTCACTGCTGTGGCCTCTCCTGTTGCGGAGCACAGGCTCCGGATGCGCAGGCTCAGCGGCCATGGCTCACAGGCCCAGCTGCTCCGCGGCATGTGGGATCTTCCCGAACCGGGGCACACACCCGTGTCCCCTGCATCGGCAGGTGGACTCTCAACCACTGCGCCACCAGGGAAGCCCTCTTGCTGAGTTTTGACTGCAGAGAAAACAGGGAAGAAAAGGGGTCTCTTGAGATCTGTGCATCCCATGGGTATTTATAGATTCACCATTATAGGCTCTCTTTCCAATCCAGCCAATAGCCAATACAGGGCAAGGAGCCAACTGTAGGAACAGAAGCAGTGACCTTTCTGTGTGTGAGCATCTCCCCTTTACAGATGGAGCAGAAGGCCTCCTGACCATCAGTGACAGCCTGGTCATTTCTTGTACCTCCCCAATAGAAGTCCTTGCTTTCACAGACTGCCCTACTACCACAAGGGCACACCCCAAATCCTAACAGCATCAAGCACCAGGACACTGGAGCAAAAAGTCATACCCAAGTGAGGGGATTCAGTAAATCTTAGAAGGGATACTACTACACTCAAGAACAGGTCACCAAAATCAAAGGCATTTTTACCCATCACCCTCTCACTAATTCATGGATGTCCAAATTCAGACCCAAACGAGGGCCTAAAATAGCACTGTCTGACAGAAATATAATACAAGCCACAAACGTGAGTCCAGATGTTTTATAAACATAAATTTTATGTTTTTTAGCAGCCATAGTTTTAAAAAAGGGGAAAGTGGTGAAATTAACTTTGATAATAATTTTATTTAACCCAATATATGCAAAATACTATCATTTTGACATGTAATCAATACTTTAAAATTACTAATGAGACACATAGTACATTAACCATACTATCTCTTGAAAATCTAGTGTGTATTTACACATAAAACACATCTCGGTTCAGACGAGCACAGTTCAGGCACCAGTGGCCACCGAATTAAATAGCTCAGGTTGGGCTTCCCTGGTGGCGCAGTGGTTGAGAGTCCGCCTGCCGACGCAGGGGACACAGGTTCGTGCCCCGGTCCGGGAAGATCCCACATGCCGCGGAGCGGCTGGGCCCGTGAGCCATGGCCGCTGAGCCTGCGCGTCCGGAGCCTGTGCTCCACAACGGGAGGGGCCACAGCAGTGAGAGGCCCGTGTACCGCAAAAAAAAAAAAAATAGCTCAGGTTTACCTCTTGATTCCCAAAGTGTGGTCCCCAGACCAGGAGCATCACCATCTACCGGAAACTTGTATGAAATGCAAATTTTCAGGCCCCGCCCCGCCCAGGCAGAAACTCAGGATGCAGCCCAGTAATTTGTTTTCTAAAAGACCCTCAAGGTGAGTCTGATGCGCGCTTGAATTTGAGAACCATTGGACTACATACTGCCAAATCAGAAATGCTTAATCTGCTTTTAATTCATACGATCACCAATGTCTAATGGGGGATACGAATCTTTAGAAAACGAACTCTCCCTGTTTTCCTGCTGCTAGGGAGCCAAAAACAGCAAATTTGGTTCCCATGAGGTAAGTTTTTTGTTTTTATTTTTGTGCCAATTAAACGACTTTTCATTGGCATGCTCTTTTTTCAAACGATCCATTTTATCCTTCTTTCCCCCTCGTCTTTGGATTTGAATCCTTCATCTTCTTGGGTTTTTTTACAGTAACCACAACTGCCCTTACCTCTTCACAGATATCTAGGGTTGCCCGATTTAACAAATAAAAATACAGGATGCCCAGTTAAATTCAAATTTCAGATAAATGAAATATTTCCCAGAAATTGCAAGGGACATATTTATACTAGGAAGTATTTGTTGTTTTTTTGGAATTCAAATTTAACTGGGCCTCTCTTGTACTTTATCTGGCAAATCTATTCATATCCCCCTGCATCCTTCTGACTCCAAATTCCTCCAGACACTAGACTGTACAGTCTCCTGGGGGTCAGCTAAAGCGGGCACTGCCAAGAAGCAGCGCCAACGCAGAACTGCAGGCCTGTACGTTCACTCCTCAGCAACAAATAATTCTGGATAAAACCATTTGCCTCGACGTATTCTTTGGCTTTTCAAAGATGGGTCCTCTGGCTTCCAGTGAATGCCAGCTGCCTCTCAGGATCAAGCTCTCCTTTAAAAAAAAAAATCAAATCAAACAAAGAGTGTACTGTCAGTCAATCAGAGCTGCACAAATGTCCCCACTTAGCTCACAGCTCAAATGCGGCCTCCAGATTTATGCTGTTGAAAAAGAAATTGGCCTCACTTGCTTTGAAACAACCCCAAAGTGGGGAAATTAATGCAGAAAACGCCAAGTCATAATGAAATCTGGCAACAGTAGTGGGCTGCGTGGCATCATCCAATTACAGCAAACACAGACACTGCCCAGGGAGAGAAGCCAGTCTGAACACCAAGCAAAATTAGGACCCTACACAGTAATTACCAGCAGAGAGAGGAAATTTGTTAGGATGTTACAAAAATTGGAGAGTTGGATGAATGCAGACACCCTAACAAATGCCCAGGATCACTCCTCCATGTGACTCCAAAATAAATGTTCTCAGTACATCTCAGACTCTGAGCTCCTCCCGTGACAAAGCCCTTAGAAAGCCAGATCTTGGCTTTCCTACCACCTCTTCCGTGAGCCCACTGCAACCCATCTAGAAACCCTCAAGGTTCCTGGAGGTATGCATGCCTGGAGGGAGGAGGTTCTCCATCCCTTTCACTGACTTGGTTCTTTCCCCTCCTCAATCCAGTAGACTCTAGGAGCCACAGCCACCAGGATGGAGCCAGAAACAATATCCCAAAGACCTTAACCTTGCCTAGCAAGCCAGGATGACACCAAGACCCTGGGGTGGGAGAGAACTTGAAGGTGGGCCTGAGGGAAACAGGGAGGAAAGGCAGGGAGACGAGAAAGAGAAGACAGTCCAGATGCTCACCCAAGATAAATCCATATGAACCAAAAATCCAATTGATGGTGAAAGTAAAGAGGTTGTACCCTATGTTCTGCACCCCATGTGGGCTCATAATCAGATAACACTGTTTTATTTCCCCCTGCAATCTCTTCCACACTTGGGAGACATAATATAGGGCTGCAAATGAATAAAAAGGGCTATGAAACTTGATTGTTTCAGTTCATAGTTTCATCTTGGAGTTATCTTTAAGGTGAATGGTGTGGATTTCAACCTAATATTAAGAGAAAAGTGATTTTATATACTTATCTTGTTAAAGGTAGAAGAGTTCATTGGATTTTTAAAAGAAAAACACAATAATGCACAGACAGGGTTAAACACCAGTTGAATAAAAAGGAGTTTATACCATCAAGTCACCTAATTTCCAGAGGGCCAAAAGAAAAGAAAATAAAAATATAGCATGGATATGGATTTCATACAGATGATGTAACAGGAAAGAAGAAAACTGGCATTTTTAAAAGCAGAGTGCATTCTGAGCCAGTAAACTGAGGAGGAAGACAGGATCTCTCTTGGAGAGAAAACTTTTCTTTTGGTTAGAAAAGCATATTAAAATATTTGATTACGGAAGAGGGGACCCCTGGAAAGGTTTAGACAAAGAGAAGATAAATCGTTTTGGCTGGGTAAGTAACAGGAATTGGGCGGGCGGGCTTCATCAGTGGCTGCTTCCTGGTAACTGAAGGAAGAGACCTGGGGAACATGAAAAGGAGAAAAAGGTTAAGGAGAGTGGGCATTGAATGAGGGAGTCTGGAGACCTAAGAAGGAAGGTTAGAAAGAAATCCCCATGATGGAAAGGGCCAAGACATTTTGGGAAGGGGGTGTGTAACCTTCAATAAAACATCTAGTTCTGCAATGTGATCCCAGAACAGGGGCTTCATGCTATGTTCAAGATGATAGAGAGCAGAAAAAAAGAGATTCAGGAAGCAAGACAAGCAGGTGAGCAAGAATTTTGGCAGGAACAGGAAATCAGAGTGAGAGGCAACCACAGGAACACAAGCCCTTTGGGACTTTGCAAAAAAAAAAAAAAAAAATCCTGAACATAGCTCCAGACTTCCAGCAAGTCCTGGGATGAAGGCTTGAAACAATGGTTTGTTTGTTTCTAATTAGATCAAGCTAACCACCAAACCTAGAGATATCTGACTTATACCTCCGGAATTGAAATGACTAAATATTAGAAGTAAGGAAAGAAGAAAGAGAGAAAAAGAGGGGAAAAAATAACAAAAGAAAAAAGAAAGAGAAGTCTGATAACTAAAAATTTCGTCTGGCATCAATTTAGTACTGAAGGATATACGTAATTTAGATACCATGGATAGGACAAGCAATACTGATATTGATAAAGAGGAAAAGTAAAACGTAAAATAAAGCAGGTGAAATAAATACAAACAGACATTGTTCATTACAGTGTACAGAGGCAGTATGTTTAATTTAAACAGGTTAAGAAGGGGCTCTCAAGTCAGATTACCCAGGTTCGATCCCCAGCCCCACCATTTCCTAATCAAGCGATCTCAGCACTTTACCAAACACTCTCTGAGCAATGTCCTCTCCTGGAAAAAGATTAATAATAATACAGGAAGTCCCAGTTTTTGAAAGTTCACTTTACAGCACTTTGCTTCTACGAAAGACCTACGTTAATACCTGTTTTCGCTAACCAAAAGAAATCCAAAGAGGATTTTCATTTTTACGCATAAAGATAAAAAGTGAAAACTGAGTTCACTATTTGTTTTGCAGTGAGCCCGTACAGAGGCAACGCACACCCTGAGCAGCGAGAGGGGCACCACCAAGCTCCCTCCCTGGGAACTACACTCAGCATCTCAGCATCAAGCCGCTAGATCTTTGAACTGAGTCTGTCAGCATCTGTGCTCTATCTTGATTTATTGTGTGCATCCGTTAGCAAGATGTTGCTAAGGCAAATATCAATACTTCTTTGCTTTACATCATTTCTGCTTACAAAAGGTTTCATAGGAATACTCTCCTTTTGGACAACGGAAAAACCTGTACTACTTTCCTTATAGAGTTTTAGGAAACAGCTGAGATAATCACGCATGCCTATGAGAGTTCCATTTCTGACAATGACAAACTGGATTGCTTCAGACCCACATTCCCCAGAGATTAATCAGAAAAACAGAACAATTCCTTTTACAGCAGGAGAAAGACCCCATGGATCTTTGGGGTCTCCTCCCGGCCCCAGACCCAGGTCTCCTCTTCCCCAACACTTCCCCGAGTTCAGCCAGCAGAAAAGAGAGAAAAACTAAATCAGTTTCCTCCCACCTGCCCCTCTACAAAAGTCAGGCACTGCCCAGTGCACAGCTTTAATCTCTAAAAAAACATTCCACTGGAGGAGAAATATGTGTGCAGTTTGTTTCTAAATGTCATGATTGTTTTCACTTTTTTTTTCTTTTTACAAGAACTCTATTCAATTTGAAATCTGTTTACTTATACCAGAGAGTACTTTTTAGTAATAAAGAGCCTGGCAAGTATCACTTATTTAATGCATAACATAACGGTGTTTTACTGGAAAAAAAAAGTCAAGGTCAAGGAAGGAAAAGCATAAAAATAGGTGGAGTGTTGGGAGAGGTGGAGGGAGAAAGATGACATGGAAAAAAAAAAGAAGAGGCAAGACTTAAGAAAGAGTAAAATAAGGGAAAAGAGAGCAAAAGAAGGAGAAAGGGAGCAAAGAAAGAAAATGAACCCATTAGGGAATCAGCCTGGGAGCTGGTACCAACCACCCCCGCAGGAGGAGAGGAAAGGACGCAGCCCATCCAAGGACAAGGTACATAAGACACCAGGTTTATCAACATGACTTTGTTCACTGGCCTGAATTCTTCACCCAGATCCTCAGACAAACCCATATTTATGTGCAAATATAAGAAATGCACATGGAGTATTTAGTGTTAACAATGCCACTCAAAAAGAAAACCCGCGATTTTCTCGAACCTGTTTTTGCATTCAGCATTTTATCTTTTACCAAGGATATAAAAACCGAAGTTCTGACAGATTGTGTTCATCCTCACAATGACCCTGGGAGAGATAGGAAACTCTTACAGTTTTTCACATTTTCTGCTCTCATGCTGGAACGCGTATGGAAAATAAGAAGCCTTGTCCAATAAACATGACCCCAAATGTAGAGTGTATCGCATTAACCACAAGATAACACTGTTAACCATCGTGCGGTTAGAAGGAAAATTTAGGTGTGTCTGTGTGTTTAAAACACTAGTGGTGGACTTCCCTGATGGCACAGTGGATAAGAATCCGCCTGCCAATGCAGGGGACACGGGTTCGAGCCCTGGTCCGGGAAGATCCCACATGCCGCGGAGCAACTAAGCCTGTGCACCACAACTACTGAGCCTGCGCTCTAGAGCCCACGAGCCACAACTACTGAGCCTACGAGCCACAACTACTGAGGCCCGCACACCTAGAGCCCCTGCTCCAAAACAAGAGAGGCCACCACAATGAGAAGCCCGCACACCACAGCAAAAAGTAGCCCCTGCTCGCCGCAACTAGAGAAAGCGTGTACGCAGCAACAAAGACCCAACGCAGCCAAAAAATTAATTAATTTTTTTAAAAAAACACACTAGTGGTTAAGACTCTGCGCTTCCACTGCAGGGGGCATGTGTTCAATCCCTGGTCAGGGAACTAAGGTCCCGCATGCCGCACGACATGGCCAATAAATAAATAAATACATAAAACTACAGAAAAAAAAATACAAGAGTATTTTTTAAATACAATAAAAATTTTAAAAAGTAAAACACTGACTAATTTTACATTAACCTTCTCATCTGCTCCTTAACATTTCTCCAGAGCGCTAAGCAACACAGCAAGGTTACTGTACAGGTGACTTCCTAGTCTTTACACCTAAAGTCATCTGGTCTAGTCTAGGGAAAAGTAGGAATTCTGCCATGACAGTGCTCAAACCCTGAAATCTGCGGACCCAGAGCTAAGAATGTGGCTTCAGTGGGTGAAGTCAAGGTAAAGTGGTGAAGAGGTGAACAGTGGTTCTCTCAAGGTGAAGTTCAGGTGAAGAGGTGTAGAGCATGCTAAGTCCTATTCCCAATGTCACTCTTCTCAACAAGCAGGTCTAATTAAGGAGACTTTCCACCTCTTCATCTGTTTTTCCAAGACTTTTGTGCCTACTGCTATTAACTTCTGCTGAAATCTGTGGGCTAACATTGGACTTTATTGTTCTTCATTAAAATAGAGTTTGCAAGATAGAAAACATGAGTATGAGCACAAAGGGGTCACCTTGCTAGGGTATAAGCTCCTCGTGGGAAGAACCATATTCCATGGTCTAGGTGACCACTTAGGAGTGCTTAATGATGTGTTGTGTTCCTGCTTCTTAATCTGTGGAGAGAACATGATAAGTATTTGTTGTGAAGCACTATTCTGGACATCTTGGGAGGCTATAAAACATTAGACAGTTTCCCTCCTCAAGGACCTTAAAGTCAAGTTGAGAAGATAAGAAATAAAGATGTGAGGGGTGGGATAGGGAGGGTGGGAGGGAGGGAGGGAGACGCAAGAGGGAAGAGATATGGGAACATATGTATATGTATAACTGATTCACTTTGTTATAAAGCAGAAACTAACACACCATTGTAAAGCAATTATAGTCCAATAAAGATGTAAAAAAAGAAATAAAGATGTGAAGAGTTAATTAAATAACCACACAGATTAATTAATAAGACAACAACAAAGGACATGTCATGAAATGATGCATTTTTAATTTCCATATGAATTGCACAGCTAATAAATACCTTAGAAGTACACAGAGATTACTTCAAGCTGTGGTGGAAATGCAAACTTTCATGAAGCGGGTAGGACTCAAGCTAGGCCTTAAAAATTTGCATCAGATTTGGATAGTCATCAAAGCTCACTATGTGCAACACGCTATGTGATTCAAATACAGTATCTCATTTAATAGTCCTAAAAGCCATGATAGGATTGATATTATGGTCTCCCTTTTGCAGAAGTGGAAACTAAGGCTCATTAAGGTTATGTAACAGTTGCCTAGGGTCAGAATTCAAAACCAAATCTAGCTCTGGAACCCACACCCCCATGGCTATTTGATACTTTGTAAAGGTTTAAGCAAAACTCAGAGATGGCAATGTATGGTGGCCAAGGTGCACTGAATATACTGGTCCAGTACGGGTGAGAGGTCAGTTGAAGCCCTCGAGATCCAAAGTTTTGGAAAACAGAGTGATACAGCTGAACAGGTAAATGCAGTGAGATTTACCTATATTCACCAAACTGTAAACTAGCATTATTATCATAGAAACAAATTATGACAGACTTAACTAACACAAAATATTTCTACTGCTTGTCCTCCACGTGATTCAGCAGGACTGAATTCCTATTTATGAAAAATGCCAGGCCTCCAGAACTCTTCATTCTGAATCCAGGATAATCTACACATAACTTTGCATAAGTTTGCATATCAAGTTCAAGAACGCGTCCTCCCCTTGGCTGTATGATGTTAATTAATTGACTCTTCCGACCTCCAGCAGTTTCCCCCTCCCTGGATGCCTCTGCTCGCTGCCCACCAAGGTGTGAGTGTTTCACTCCGGGGAGAATCCCCGGCCATTCGGGCAGAAAGCAGTTGGTGTGGCCACTTATCAGCTCCAGCTCTGAGGCTTCAGAGGAGAAAACCTGCTCCACCTTGTCTGGAAGAATAACAGTGAGCACTTGCTCCCGTGACCCCTGCCCTCCAAGCAGCTCAGAGGCAGAGAGGAGCTGTCCAGAAGCCCCTGGACTTTGAATAACAACTTGGGAGAGGAAGAGGTTGGGGAAGAAAAGCCAGCCTTGCTTTACCTGCAGAGAAGGAAGAAGACCTAAAGATTAAAAAGAGAAGCCACCACAATGAGAAGCCGGCGCGCCGCAAGGAAGAGTAGCCCCCGCTCGCCGCAACTGGAGAAAGCCCACGTGCAGCAACGAGGACCCAACGCAGCCAAAAAAATAAATAAATAAAATAAAAAGTGAGAAGATCATAGCCAGACTGGGCTTTGGGTATGGCTTTCAACTGTTTGTCGTTCTCTTCTGTCTTCAGGCAGTGGGAAATGACGGGACTCAAAGCCCCGCAATATCATGGTAAATGTAGAACACCTCCTACCTGGAAAGGGACTACAAGCTCCCCTTCCTTCAAGGAAAAGAGCAGTCACCAAGGCCTGCAAGACACCCACAGATGTGGGGTGCCTTGGGAGAAGTCTCTCCCACAAACTATAGAAAACATCACTCAAATTCTCTCCTCTTACCTGTCCACCAGCTTGATCTGATCACCTGTACAACCCAATTTATAGATGTCAACCCAATATCAGGTCCTGTACAACCCAATGTCAGGTCCTTTCATGCCTATTTTCTAAAACCATCAAAAGCCTGGGTTTCAGGTTCCTAGAAAGCCAGACGTGAATGTCCCTCTAAACCCTCTTAGCGCCTAAAACACCTCCCCACTCAGCTTTTCCTTGGAGATGTGCGAATGACTTCAAAGTGTTTCCTCTCCTTGAGCTAAGAAAACAGAATGCTCAGAAGAGTGAAATCATTTTAGCAAACAGTGAATTTTAGCAAATAGGGGGTGGCGATGCAGGGGACAAGAGGGCCTCTTTTTTGTCCCCCAAGTCACATCACTTTTGTGGGTCACCATAAGGCTGATCTTGAAGGCAAATCAGCTTTAATTATTTTAAGGTATTTGAGAAGGAAAAAAATTTGCTCAAGAATCTACAGCCTTGAGTCATGAAGGATTAGTAGAGAAATTCCTGGAACCAATATTCCTCTGGAACTATTATTTCTGAGGAATCAGACTGAAGTATTGGTCTTTTGACAAGTCTGTCTCAGATGAGAATTAAATTATATCCATGGTGTCAGATAAAGAGTCGAGGGCTTCCCTGGTAGCACAGTGGTTAGGAACCCGCCTGCCAATGCGGGGGACACAGGTTCGGGCCCTATTCCAGGAGGATCCCACGTGCCGCAGAGCAACTAAGCCCATGTGCCACAACTACTGAGCCTGAGCTCTAGAGCCCGTGAGCCACAACTACTGAGCCCGTGCGCCACAACTGCTGAAGCCCATGTGCCGCAACTACTGAAGCCCGCGTGCCTAGAGCCCCTGCTCCGCAACGAGAGAAGCCACCGCAATGAGAAGCCCACGCACCACAACGAAGAGTAGTCCCGGCTTGCCACATCTAGAGAAAGCCCGCACGCAGCAACGAAGACCCAAGGCAGCCAAAAATAAATAAATTTTTTTTAAAATACAACTGCTTCTACTATTAAAAAAAAAAGATAGTCGACAGGATAGCCATTATTTTTATTTAAAAACACCGAAGAATACACAAATCCAGAGGAGAACAATAAAAACACAGTTTCTTCCTTAAAAATAAATAAGCGCCATCATCTGCATAAGCCATTAGCATTTACTGCCTAATTAATACACAGCACAACCATCATGCATATTGCCAGATGAACTTTCAACATCTATTACAACCCTGAAATGTTTACGTAAATGTATTCTTAGTCTTTCTCTTCCCACTACCACAAAAGCATATTCTAACTTCTCTCAGTTTCATATTCTAACTTCCCTCCCTTTGAGGCGGGCTCTGCCATTGCCAAGTTCGTTCTATGGTGCTTTTGTGAAGCACAACTGGGGAGGCAGGGGTTGGGGTGGAAGAGCAATGGACAAGAGGAACAAAGACACCAAGGCTAGACCTCAAGAGAGTAATTTTAGAGGACAGTCACTCTGGATAGTCAATTAATCAAATAAGGAAGGCAAATTTTTAGAAGTATTGCTGTGGACTTTGTATCCAATTCATGACATTTTAAAGATCATAAGAACCGGGCTTCCCTGGTGGCGCAGTGGTTGAGAGTCCGCCTACCGATGCAGGGGACACGGGTTCGTGCCCCGGTCTGGGAGGATCCCACATGCCGCGGAGTGGCTGGGCCCGTGAGCCATGGCCGCTGAGCCTGCGCGTCCGGAGCCTGTGCTCCACAGCGGGAGAGGCCACAACAGTGAGAGGCCCGTGTACCGCAAAAAAAAAAAAAAAAAAAAGATCATAAGAACGAGAGATACTATAAAATTGCCTTTTGGTTCCTGGGCTAATTCTTTGACTACAACTTTGAGACTGGACCACATGTGGCCATAGCTTCAATAGGGTCGCATGTGCTAATCCTTCTTAGCTTGTACTTAAAACTTAAAAAACAACTGGAAAAGAAATTCTCTATAGCTGCAAACTCTACCCTTTACCCCCACCTCTGTCAACCAAGAGCCTTGCAATGTATGTTCTTCCCCATACAGACACTGGGTTGAGTATTGTGCTTGCATATACAACTAGTTGAGTCATTTCAAGTACATAAACTATAAGTTAATGGCAATAAATCAATGCTCCCGGGGTAATATGGGTTTTCAGCTTCCCTCCCAAAGTGGTTATAAAGATTAAGTGAAATAATGCAAAGTGCTTATAAACTGTAAAGAACTATGTGTGACATCTCTGGCCATTGATCTGGGGTGGCAAACTCGCAAAAAGATGCAGAGGTCTGAAGCAACAACCGTTAATTGCTGAACTGATCATTCAGACTTCTAACAACACCTTCAAGAAAATGGAAACAAATACATTCTGTCTAGGTAAACCTCTGGGGTCCCACTTCCTTTAAATCTGGGAGGAAACCTGACTTAAACCCCATCCCATGTACTGAAAGATCTAGGGTTGATTCCCAGGGGCCTTATGTGGTCACCCCTCCCTCATATTTCCTGTTTCTGGTGGTCTCTCAAATTGTCACATCTCCCCTTCTGCGGTCACTCTCTTCCTTCTGTCTTATGCCCAGCTTACTGTGAGCTGCCTCCCTTTTCCTGTTAAATCTCCAAAGCACCACCCACACTAAAGCCGCTGCATATTGCAAACAGGCTTTTTAATTAAAGGTTGGGGAATTATATCATAGAATCACGAGCAACCTAAAAAGAGAGCTCCTGGGCCACTTCCACCCCAGGGTCTCCCGCATTGGACAACTGTCTTCCTCAGCATCTCACTCCCTCACCAGTTGGCCTCATTCCCCCTCTTTCACTTTCCTGTGTTCTCTCATCTTTATTATGCAGAATATTTCTGATCTCCCTTTGTCTCACCCTATTTCCAAATCATCCTTTGGGGGAGGTTGGGTGGGGGGCTTCATTTTTCACACCAAAGATGCCATTAGGGTAGTTTTCTAAACCAAGAGCCATCTCCCCTGATGTGAACATGCCACTGGCCTCGTCTGTTGGACCAGCTGCAGTCAGTCCCGGTTTTCAGTAGCTTTTCCTTCCTCCTGCCCTCTATGTGCTAAGGAAGGAGAGGGAGGGGATTGAGAAGATTTTCTTGAATTATCCAGACTATTCTTTCCACTTAGTGCCTGATTTTACATGGCAGAAGAAAGTCTGGGTGTGCTTCAGCTTTCCTGCTGTTTTCCACGTCTGTGTAATGAGGGGACAGTTGATCCCTATTTTTTAAAAATCCAGCAAAATAGCCAATAGCTTAAATGTGCAAACCGAAGCTATTACACTGGCCCAAATTAGGCCAATGGCCATTGAAATAGCTCTGTGGAGACATCGGCCATAGACGTTAGGATCCGTCAGCTGAGAAAACAACTGGGAGAGAAAAAATGTGGATCAGCAGCGAGGATCCAGCTGAACCTGCTTTTTAACTGCAAGAGTTAGGACAGACGGTCTTCAGTTTGGATTTTTAAGTGATTACAGAGAATCAGATCTGAGTTCAAATCCACCCAATGCCTCTTATTAGCACTGAGACTTTGGATACTTCATCTGGAAACTACCTTAAATCGTTTCTGGAGCAAGATAAAAGATGGATGGATGGATGGATGGACATTCATCTGTAAAAGGGAGATAATAATGCCCACCCAACCTATTTTCACTGGTTATTGAATATCTAAAAGGGCTTGAGATTGTTGCAGATTGTTTGTTTTCCTTCTACAGCCAGAAAAGACACTGATGTTAAATTTTTCTGGAAATGCTCATATCAGCACATTTCTAAAGGGCCCCTAGCAAAGGAAGTTCTGTAGTTGCAGTGACACCTCTTCAGAACAAGACAGAGAACAGCAAACAAGATCCTTCCCCACTTCCCCTATCCTTTTTTATCCTAAAGCAGTACTTGTTAAGGGTTGTGTGACCACTCCAGCTATTTCCTTTGAGGATGATAACACTGCAGCGGAAGCTTCATTATTATGCTAATAGAGCTTGGTCTGAGCTGCTTTCATAACTGCCACATTAAAGCTCCCAGGAAGGAGAAGCCTCCAGAGCCATCTGCATGGCACTAGGTTGAATATTAATGAAGGATGAGTCCAGAGGAGTGGTTTTTGAACCCCCAGCCATCAGGTAAAGGGGCCCAGCTTTCACTGCCACAAATAAGTAAACCACCAAACAAACAGGCAGATTATAAAACAGAAATGTGAGAGAGCAAAGCTGCAGAGGAAGGAGTCAGGAGGGAGATTCTTGCACAGCACAAATGTAGCATGTGTTGCTCTTTCAAGGCAGGCGTAATTATCCCGATTTTAGAGATGGAGAAACACGCCTCACAATTGTCAGAAGAGTTATTCACGGCCTTACCCCTCCTTGGTGACGAGGCTTTGCCCGCCTTCTGTACGCAGGCCAGCCAGTGACAAAGCCAGACAGCAAGTTAGGTAAGAAACTAGAAGGTGATGGACCTGAGACTTTTGAGTCAAGGTGGATGCCTTCAAGATTTGACCCCCAGGAAGAGAGAAAGTGCACAGCTGTCTTATATCCTGATGAAAAGACATTATCAACAACCCCCCTGCTCACCTTGGCTACTTTTCAGTGATGTCTTATGGAAAAGTGAAGGAGGAAGAACCCATAGGTCCCAGAGGTATTTCTGGACAACTTGGAAGGAATGGGAGAGGAAAGACCCCTGTACTGGCAACGTCGGGGTGTGGGAGTTCAATCTTCCTTCCTTCCTGACTGCAATCACGGGGCTGGGTGACTGGAGGAGGTCTGTGCCGCCACCAGTCTCTACATGGCAGGGTCCCACAGGGCAGGGGGAGTTCTCATGAGTGGCCATCTCAATACCTCTCAGGTGGCCTAAAGGATTCCCACTCTTCCTTGCTCCTGACCCCAGAAGAAGAAACCCTGAAGGCAGCATTGCTGGTTGCTGCTCGCATGAGACATCCATGACAAGTCACTGGGTTCTAGCAAATGCTTCTAGCCTGTGGCCCCTAAATCTTTCTAACCAAACATGGACACTCCTCATTTATATTAAGTACATAGTTAATTCTTCCAACTAGAGAAATAAAGACACTCATATGTGGTGGGCTACCCGAGGGTCTTCCCAACCTCTTCTCTCGTTGCTGGAAGATGTCTACATATTCTCCACATGTTTGGAGCAAGCCCTGCTCCCTCCCTGTGTCTTCAGCCAAAGACACGCCCCTCCCATCAGGGATCAATATTAAATGTTGATCAGTTTAAGCCAGTCGTGTTGATCCTGTTCATATGCCAGTGACAGATGCAGGTCCAGGCACTGGATGTAACCTGGCTTATAAGACATAAGGACAAGACTGCCATGGGTCATTGGAAAAGTTTTCAGTGTTCTAAAAAAGGGACACAAGCCAGGGACTTCGTCCTCTTCCTGCATTTGACTGTGGACAGTGTTTTGAGCTGCAGCAGTCACGGTGAAACCAATCACATTGATAAAGCCAGGAGAATTATGGCAGGGTCAGCATACCTGAGCTGCTGAACCCACCAACTCTGGAACCACTTCATGCTGGTCTTCCTGTTATGTAAGATCATGGAATTGTCATTATTGTTTAGACCGTGTTTATTTGGATGTCCTGACACTTGTAAACAAAAATTGTCTTAATATACCGCCTTGTTCCTTTGGAACAGAATCCCAATTTTGTTTGGGATTCTATACCCCTACACTGACTATGTGATTAGCTAAACTAATGGTGGTAGTCACATTTCCTCACTGGGGATTGGTTTAAGGTACAAATGTGACCCAAAATCTGCCAATCAAGTAGGAGAGGAAATTTTCTGGGGGTTTCTAAGAAAAGTTTCTTGTATTAGGAAAAAAAGACACAAGAAAGTTTGCTTCCCCTGCTGGACATCCTCTCCTCATACCTGGATGTCCCCGGCATGGTGCTATAGCAGCCATCTTGCAACCATGAGCAACACTGATCTGAGAACCAAGTTATCGTGCTGACATTGATAAATCCTTAGTGTCGAAGGAATTTCAAGTTCTCTATTATGTGGCCATGTAATGATGAGCTTTAGTTTTACAGTTTAAGAATGGATTACTTGCATTATAGTTATCTATGCAGTCATTTGCCTTCCAAATGCTCTCTTGAGTGCAGAGGAAGGGATGGTATGGCAGCTAGATACAAGGAATTCACAGACACTCATATCCTGTCTCATCTAAGCCATAGGAATAATGAGTGCCAGTTAGGGAGGTCCCATTAATACTTGTGGCAATTACAAAGTACCATGGTACTTGTGTGTTTTAATTTTATTATGACTTCCATTTTCTTTTTAATTTAATCATTGCTAAATGTTTTATACGGAAGAAGGCAAGGATAGATTAAGGAAGCCTGTAAAATACATTACAACTTACATCTTTAAAAGATGGATTTTATTACTCACAGGCTTGTAAAATGCTTTCATGAATATCAAGTTCCCCCTCACACCGCTCCCCCACCAAATAATAAAAGAAGAAAATGAGAAAAAGGAAATGGTTGTGGTGTTAGTTGCTTCATTCTCCTGCAAAACCGTCTGGATTCTGTGAAAACCTGGGTGGATTCATTGGCATTTATCAGGTGCACGATCATCGTCTAAGGTATGTGTCAGGGCTGAACACGACGGAGGCCCACGGCCCTGGCCTGCAGTCAAGCTACCATTCTGACCTTGGCTGCGACTCACTGGGTTCTAGCAAATGCTTCTAGCTCATGCAGTCAGATAGAGCTGGCAGAGTTGGGGAAATTATCATTTTAATTTATGAAAGCTTGAATGGCTGCCATCAAACATCAACAAATAAGACTATGCCAGATACATACAATCAGCTCAGCAAAAACTCTATTTTCTGATCCTTTATCTCCTTTTCCAAACTGAGAGAAACATCACCTGCACAAACCAGTGTGATTATTATTTTGACAAGTTGGTTTGGGCTAGTAGAAGCTTGCACAGTCAATTGCCAAGTCATAAAAAGGGCTCTAAAGCAGAAAAACAAAGATATATGTAACTGATGCCTTAGAAGCCAAAAGTGTATTCATTTGAGAGACAATACAGCAGAGTGAAAAGAGCATTTGTCTAGGACCAAAAGGTCTGAGTTGTAGTTCTGATTTCATCAATCAGTAGCTGTATGTCTTAGGCAAGTCACATTGCCTCTCTGGATCTCACTACCCAGTCTTGTGTCCCATTACCCAGTCTTGTGTCCCTCGAAAAGATATGTCAAAGTCCTAATTCCTGGTACCTACAAATGTGACCTTATTTGGAAATAAAGTCTTTGCAGATGTAATTAAGGGTCTCAGGAAGAGATCATCCTGGATTTAGGACGGGCTCTAAATCCAATGACTAGGACTTCCCTGGTGGCGGCGCAGTGGTTAAGAATCCACCTGCCAATGCAGGGGACACGGGTTCGAGCCCTGGTCCGGGAAGATTCCACATGCCACGGAGCAACTAAGCCCGTGCGCCACAACTAATGAGCCCATGTACCACAACCACTGAAGCCCGCACGCCTAGAGCTCGTGCTCCGCAACAAGAAAAGCCAATGCAATGAGAAGCTCGTGCTCCGCAACAAAGAGTAGCCCCAGCTCACTGCAACTAGAGGAAGCCCGCACACAGCAACGAAGACCCAACACAACCAAAAATAAATAAATAAATCCAATGACTGGTGTCCTTCTAAGAGAAAGGAGGAGATTTGAGACACAGACATAGAGACACACAGAGAAGAAGGCCAAGTGAAGAGAGGCACAGATTGGAGTGAGACACCTACAAGTCAAGGAACACCACGGGTGGCCAGCAGCCTCCGGAAGCCAGGAGGGAGGCACGGAACAGATTCTCCCTAGTGTGTCCAGAGGAACCAACACTGCTGACACCTTGATTTCAGACTTCTAGTCTCCAGTACTGTGAGAGAATATACTTCTGTAGTTTGATGCCACCTAGATTGTGCTACTTTGTTATGATAGCCGTAAGAAACTAATACAGATTTTCCAGTTCAGAGATTACACCTAAAAGCAGTCAGTTTGTTTACAGTCAGCTCTCTCCATTCTTCGATTTGGGGTGGAGTTGCAGGGAAATTCAATTTACATTTAAAAATGAAGACATGTGAATCCTTTGTTTTGAGGTTAGAGTGAGGAACGGTGCTCAAAATCTCAATATTTCTTCCCTTTTTTCATCTAGATAAGACATTAAGGCAGTCAAGAAAGGGCTATTTTTAAAATATTTTCAGGCTGTCGAAAATAAAAGCAATCTAAATCTAAGTGGAAGATCTATAATTCAACCAGGACAATCGGGGCCTGCATTTACACTGTGATGAGATTATAGTAAAACTCCATTTTGTTGGGACATGGAGAATAAAGAAAGCAAAAGGGATGCCTCCTTCAGTAAGATTGTTCTGTCTTTAAAAGTTTCTCCTAAAACTTGAAGTTTATAACTCAAGAATGAATCTTATACTCAGGGTGATGGACAGACAGCTGGAGACAAATATGCCACTGCATTCAACCATCCGTCCACTTATTCATTCAACAAGTACACACTGAGCCTGCATCATGCACCAGGAGCTGAACTTGGGGCTGAGGATACACTGGAGACCAGAGAAGATAAAACCCTGGCCTGATGGAGGACCAGGAAGTGAGAGGAGGCAACAGGAGACAGGGGGAGGTGGGGAAGGCAAGGGGAGATAGATAATAAGCAAGTAAACAAATATACCATTACGCATTGTGATCAGTTCTGTGAAGTAAATAGTGCGGGTCAGACAACGGTAACAGGCAATCCGAGCTATGGGCGGGGCTCTCCGTGGGGGTAATATATAAGCCTATAATACTTAAGGTCTCAAGATGGGAAGAAGCCCAGCCAAAGAGCAAGGCAGAGGGAGCATTTTAGACAGAGGGAACCACATGTAAAAACCCAGGTGGGAGAAAGAAGCCAGTACATCCAAGAAACCAAAAGGGGACCAATGTGGATGGAGTGTAGGGTCGAGGGGAAGAGAGGTACACGATGACCCTGGAGAAGGAAGCTGGAGCCAGAAAGCATGTCTGGGTTTTATTACATGTGTGATCAGAAGCTGCTGAATGAAACGTTGTTAGCAATTTGTGTTTACAGGGGCAGAAGTAAATGTCAGGAGATCATTAGGAGGCTCTGGTTGTAATCCTGGAGAGAAATGACAGGGCGTGGACAGCAGGTAGCAATGCAGATGGAGAGAAGAGGATGGATTGAGAAGCGTCACCACTAAAGAAGCAGCGAGGAGAAGCTCACTTCAGTCCCACTGGCATTCACTTGTGGAGCACTGCGATTGTCCTCTGGGTAAAATCACAGAAGAGAGAGGCCTGAGCAGTTAGCCCTGACATGCTTTTCATACGATTTCCCAGGGAGGGAAAGAAAATGTTCACACAAGCCAACACTTGGAATATGAACTTGGACCCATTTGGGACTCTCAGGGGAAACCCAAATTATTGCCTGTGTATACTGAGATTACTGCTCCATTTCAGAGACCTGGAGCCACCAAAGGGGCCAAGGGAAACTTAATCAGCATTCAGAGAACGAGGGTGGTGATGCTGTCCTGCCAGAATGTTCCAGGAAGGACCATCAGTTATGAGGGTGTGGAAACCAGGGCATACAGGAGGAAGAGTAGCAGAAATGGGGTGCTTAACCTGGAAATGAGAATGTTCGGTGGGGAGTGCTGAGAATTGAAGAACTCTCCCAAACAGGAGTCCAGTTGTTCTGTGTAGCTGCCAAGTGCCCAGCTGGCACCAGAGTTAGAAGCTGTTAAGAGGCAACTAAACGGAGAGGAACTCTGGAACCGTGAGAGCAGCCACAGGGTGCTGGGCAGCCTTGTGGTGGGGAGTCCCTCATCTCCAGAGGCCTTCAGGCAGACAGTGGAAGGCTGCCTACTAGGAATTTTGTAGAAGGACTCACAGATCTGGAATGGGCTGGATGGTCCCTACAGGCCTATTAATCTTCCTTTTAGCAGCTGTTCGTGTGCATGATCACAGGGAACCACAGGCTGGAAGAAGAGCCATCTCTCTGAAACATCCCCCTGCCTTTTGAAAGAAGACGGTCCAAGACCACATTCTTTCTTTCCTCTCCTGAGCACTGCACCAGCTGATACTACAGACCCCATAATAAACAAAGTTTCTGCCAAAGAACTCGGCAGGATTTTGTCCTCTCCATCACCCCTTTCACCCGCTTCCACCGCCAAGAATCAGGGCTCTCACCAGCGTGTGCACAGCTGCCTCACTAACCTTGCCACGCAAGGGACCACATCAAAAACTTTCCATGTTACAATGCCTTTCCCCAAAGGATGCTGAGCTGAGCTGTGCTCCTGGTGCACATGTGAGGCATCATTAAATATCATGACTGGATGTGAGAGAAACATCAGGGGCCTCCGGGGATCAAACAAGGGCAACACAGTTGCAAAGCAGCTCTTTAATAGGGAGGTGTGAGGGGAAGTTGCCCTTTGTTAAACGTCAGTCCCAATGACTTGTCTCTGCTTTCCTCATAAAGGCTGACTAATTATGTCACATATGTCTGCACCTCACATTGAAAGCTCCCCCCGTCTGGGTCCCCTACTGTCAACCTTGAAGCCCTGGAGGTCATAAAAGCCAGGGGAGTCTGAGGCTGGAGAGCTGGTTTTGGAGCTGTTTTTTCTGGCTTTGGACATACAAACAAATTCTCATTATATTTTAGTGGTGAAACTAGGGAGTGAAGAGGAACGGTCCTTCCTCAAATGAAACCCGGCTTGTTTCATCTTCTTTCAGTCCTGCAGGACCATCACACTGGTATTTAAGATTAAAGGTGGCATCTCATTTTCAAACAGAGAGCTAGAGACCCAAACTGGATCTCAGCAGTAGGTAGACCAGATATCCAATTTTGCAGCTCAGCCCATCTCAAGGCTGGAACTAACTGGATTCCTGGCAGTCTCATGGTTGCACAATGGTCCCTGAAGGCAATCAAGATGGCCAGACTGGCCACACCACATCCTGAAAGACCTCCTCTAGGTCACTGGAAAACACCCAGTATCTGGACCACCCATTTTGATACTTAATTGGACACCTCATTGCCCTGTGGTTTGTCTATTTCCTGCATGAATCTGTCTCTCCCCAACATGACTGAAAGCCAGTTAGAAGGGTTTGGTTTGCTTTGCTTTAGTTTTGGTACAACTCCATAGGCTCCAATAGGGATTATGCAAATAGCAGATAATGGATGGATGGATATATGAAAAGAGACACTGCCACATTCCAAATCATTGATTACCATTTTAAGTTGAGAATCCATCACCTCCCTAGTGCGTTGTGTGATTGCTTTGAACACATCTGCCATATCTGAACCTTAATTCAGAAAAGCCCTTGCCATAAGGTTAATTTCTGTCACAGGAAACTTTTCTCTCTAGTACTGCACGCTGCGGCAACTCATGAATATTCCAACATCACAAATCTGAACTCTGGCCTTTGGAAAAGATACATGAAAAACCTCCCTGGTAGATTTTTTTTTTTTTTTTTTTTGGCAGTACGCCGGCCTCTCACTGTTGTGGCATCTCCCGTTGCAGAGCACAGGCTCCGGATGCGCAGGCTCAGCGGCCATGGCTCACGGGCCCAGCCACTCCGCGGCATGTGGGATCTTCCCGGACCGGGGCACGAACCCGTGTCCCCTGCATCGGCAGGCGGACTCTCAACCACTGCGCCACCAGGGAAGCCCCCTGGTAGAATTGTTTTAACTCTCACATAACCTATTTCTTCAGGCCCCCTTGTGGCCCGTTGCCACCCATCATAGCTGCCACCCAAGGTTTGCCTACCTGGCTTTGGGAGAAGTGTTCTGTGAGGGGCAGTGTAGCATGATGGAAGTTGCCCCTTTGGAATCAGAAAAGCCTGAGTTTAAAATCTGACTCTGCCGCTTTCTTTTTTCTTTTTTTTTTTCCTTTGGCTGCACCTAACAGCATGCCGGATCTTAGTTTGACCAGGGATCTAACCCGCACCCAGCATGGAGTCTTAACCACTGGACCGCCAGGGAAGTCCCTGACTCTGCCACTTTCTAGCTGTGGGGCTTTGGATGGAATACGTGACCTCTCTGAGCCTCAGTTTCTTCCCCTGTAAATTAATCTTCCTCACTCTGCTGTTGGGAAGGTTCAAGGAGATCATTTGCATATGAACCTAGCAGGCAGCAATCTGCTCACTAAACAGTCACTATTACTCCTCTTCCCTTGCAGAAGAGCTGGTGCTTCAGGATTCACAGTAACTCAGGCGGGTGCCTATCTACAAAAGTCACATCCAAAGCACAAATACCTCATGCAGAGAAATACATATACACACACAAACATTTACACACACGTTAATGCGAACCAGTGAGAAAGCAACAGGTTTTTGTGAAAACGTTGAAGAAATGCCCGGATGCAGAATCCCATCAGGATTTGACCCCCGGTCCTCCTGATGGTCCCGAAATGCTGCTGATTCACAGCACTTTCATCAGGAAAACAAAACACAGTTTTGAATGCTGCCATTTATTTAAGGAAAGGTGGCCAAGCCCCACTCTATTCCTCCCCATTAACAAGGCAACCACTCTACTCTGGCAAGCAGGAAGGGAAGATACAGCCTGACGCTGGAGGTTGTTATTGCTCCTGAAAAAGTTTTTTTTTACCAACTCTGCCTCAGTCTTCTCACCTGTGAAAAGGGACCATGGATACCACGTTAGTTGTGTAGCTTGGTTGCTGGCACAAAAAAAAAGGCAATCAACTAATGTTTGTTGAACTGTTGCAGCTCTCAGGTGATTGAAGGCATGCTTGCTGGTATTATATAGAAGTTTCACCGTTAAGTTTGTTTCAACATTTGAAAAGATGTTAAAACTCCAGCTTCTTAATAATAGAGTTGTAGGTAGATTGTCTGGGTAGGGGCTGTAAAAATGAAGAGTCAAGAGTATAAAAACATTTGATGTTCAAAATTGCTCCTGAGAAGAAACCCTTTTAGGATTTTGCTTGTTGTGTTTGACAGGTTACTGTTTTAGGGCAATCACAAAAGCTCCCCAGTATGTGGTCCATTTGGGAGCAATAAAAGAACTATGAGGGCCAGAACCGGTTCCAAGAAGTACACTTTTAGTTTCTCCTTTGAAGCCAACATTAGATTGTTGGCACTAGAACTAAAGGCTGTCTCAATCTGGAGCTATGTTTTATCTCGAGATGCAAATTCGTCACGCAAACACACTTACAGCTCTTTCACATTGGTGCAGCTCTGGGCTGCCCCACTCCAATGCTGCACCCTCAGAGGGCTCTGTGAACACCAGCACGAAGGAGAGAGGAGTCTCTTTCTGGAGCCCCACCTGCCTCCTCAGCTATTGATGGGGGAGTTTGATGTCACTGGTCCTTGGGAAGCAAGGTCAAGTTCTGGTCTCCAGCTATGTGGCTATTACAGAGTCAGCACCGAACTCTGCAAACATTTCTCTCCCGATGCAAGAATCTTTTCACTGTCACTCTGACTAGCAGTCCTACAGTCTCTACGTGAACTCTTCAACTGACGGGGAGCTCACGCCTTTGCAACCAAGACCATTCTGTGTGGAGCAGCTCTAACCGGAGAAATTTGTTTTTAATTTTTTTTATCGAAGTATAGTTGATTTACAATGTTTCAGGTGTACAGCAAAGTGATTCAGTTATATATATATATATATATACACATATATATGTGTGTGTATATATTCTTTTTCAGATTCTTTCCCATTATAGGTTATTACAAGATACTGAATATAGTTCCCTGTGCTATACAGTAGGTCCTTGTTGTTTACCTATTATATATAGTAGTGTGTATCTGTTAATCCCAAATGACTGGAGAAATATTTTTACAGTGAACTGAAATGTGTCACCATACAATTCCTACTTACTGACTTTGTTTCTGCCCACCAGAATACTAAGAATAAAATAAATTAATACTGAGTTTCCCACAAACCCAAATTTTATTCATTTTGAGAATAGAAACCAAATTCCAAAACACCTATGGCTTTTCCTATTCCCCCCCTTCCTCTCCCTTCTTTAAAAAATATTTACCAGCTTCCTTCCTTCTTTCCTCTCTATTTCCTTCCTTCCCACCCTTCCTCCTTCCTTTTTTCCTTCCCTCATCCAAACGCCATCAGACAGGCCTGAACAAGTTGGGGGACCCGGAGGGAGCAGGCCCACACTGGTGTCAGAATCCACACACAAGAGGGCAGAAGTCAGGGGGTCCACAGACTGACCACCTAGAGGGGAATGAAATACAGGGAGCCAGGCTCCTCACAACCAAAAAGGAGGTACAGATATGGAAAGGGAGCAAAGTAGAACATACTGTGTGATGTTGTATTGGAACTGGAAGCATCGATGTGAACTCATGGTTTTCAACCACTACACATGTAAATTTGTGTATATTACAAAATGTGTAATTTCCTAGCTCTGTCCATTGATAAGGCCAGAGCAGTGACATTCCACTAGCAATGAGCACGCCTACTGCTCAAACCTTGGTTTTGAAATACTAGTCTCCACTAAGGGGAACCAGAGCTTCTTAGAGAAATGGCTGATTCCAGGGTTAGGGCAGGGAAAGTAGGTGATGTGTCTGGAACACCTTGTGCTGCCAAAAAGTAAGGAAGTGCTCAAAGAATGACGGAAATGTGTCAAAAGGATGTAGAAGCCAGTTGGAATGGGTTCCCACCGGCCAAATCTGGAAAAAGTAGAACATCAAAATGAATTATATTAGTGACAAATTACAAACATTGAATAAAATAAGAACCTATAAGTTCACACACAGATATAATGTTTTAAACATATGAATAAATGAGGAGAAGGAAAGCTCTTCCTTGTGGTAGAAAGGCAGCTACTAAAGGGAGGAGTCATGGTATTAGAAACTCACCATTAGAAACCACCATAGTAACAATTAGTTCAGGCACAAAACAGCAAGAGACTACATCTAGTGGGGGAAGGTAGACTGAGGAATGGGATTTTACACTGTATCGAAGCACCTCCCCACAAAACATTTATTAAATACAAAGAGGGAGAAAGTATCACTTTAAGTGGAGAAACCTGCAGACACCAAGGATCAAAGTTAAAAGCACAAGCAACAGGACAAGCAGACATCATGCACCTACCACCCGGTGGGTTTCCATGAAAAGAACACAGCATTCATGATATTCTGGCTAAAAATACATAACCTGGGTCTAAGGTGAGGAAACAATGGACAAACACAAACTGGGAAACATTCTACAAAATAACTAGCCCATACACTTCAAATTTCCAAAGTCCTGAAAATCAAAGAAAAAGGAGGAACTATTCCAGATTGAAAGAGCCTAAAGGGACATGACAAGCAAGTGCTACATGTGATCCTGGATTGGACCCAATGCTGCAACGGATGTTACTGGAACATTGGTAAGATGTAGTGGGGTCTCAGAGCAAAAGGTATACGGGAGACCTTTGTCCTATTTTCACAAATTTCTGTGAGTATGAAACAAGTTTAAAATAAAATATTTTTTAAATTCATATAAGACAGTAATCCAGTGCTTTATGAAATTTCCCCCTTAAGAAATTCTCTCCAGCTAATGATACCTAAAATTCCACCAATATGGTTTCTACCCACCCACAACCCTCTGCTTTGAGACTCAGAACTTTGAACTTTGTTAAAATGCCCTGGGAGAGGTAAAACTTTAAGCCAACACTCATTTTCAATAGTGTTCCCCAAACTGGCTTGCAGCATATTAGATCTATGAGACTTTTGTTAGTTGGTGGTAAGGAAAAAGAATTTTTTTTGGTTAAAGAAACTTGGAAAACACTGAGTTACACAAAGCTTCTTTACTGCGGGACTCCTCAGAGCCTTTAAGAAGTTGATGTGTATTTTTAAATTGGCCTGAGGGGAAACTGCATTTGAAGTTATTTGATCATTGTACCATAGCTTCCCAAAAACGTATTTTGGAAAATGCTGGCTGACAGATTCCAATCAGCAGGCAATAGAGCACTGAGAGTTTGGGCTCTGGCCTAAGATGGCCTGGGTTCAAATCCGAGCTGCCCTACTTAGTAACCATGTGGCCTTGGGCAAGACAATTAAATTCTCTGGGCCTCAGTTTCTATAAAATGGCGATAATAAAAGTTCTTACTCTGGTGTTGTGGGGATAATCAGACATGATAATAAAGATAAAAATTGAGGCACAGTGCTTGGCACACGTAAGGACTCAAAGCATGTTTGCACTGCACGTTATTGTTATTCTTGTTATTGTTATTCTTTCTTGGGAGTCTGTTTGAACTGGAACAGAGTCTAAGGGAGTGGATTTAGAGAATGCCGCCAAGGTCAGGAGAGGAGGGAATGAGCAGCAACGACTAAGAAGTTGAAGATCCTTAAAACAATCTCGCCCACCACCTCCCAACTTTGAGAGAACTGTTGTTAAAGCCTTCTCCTACACATCCATCTAGATGCTCCCAAGAGTCCCAGTGGTTTATGGCGGCAAAGACCCAGACAAGGCCAGACTGCTCCAACCTGCACCCAAATCAGGGGATCCATCTTCCCCAGGGAAGCACAGAGTACAAGAAAACATTTTCCCCCTTTACAAATACAGTTAAGTCCCCTACATACGAACCTTCAAGTTGGGAACTTTCAAAGATGTGAACGTGCGTTCACATGTCCAATCACGTAAGTTAGTTCACGTGTACATTGTCACGTGCGTACATCCTCTACAAGCGGTTGTGCTTTTGTGTACTTTACTGAACAGTACTGTATAGCATACAGTAGTACGGTATCCTTATTTCAAGCCCAGGATGTCCGGAAGCAAGTGTAAAAGCAGCGGTGACATAACTGGTGCTGCTAAGAAGCGCCAAGCGATAACAATGGAAACAAAAGTGAAAATAATTGAGAGAGTGGAACAAGGGGAAAAGATGGTAGACATCACTCATTCTTATATCAACCAACTACTTGCTGTGCAACACAAGGAGCTTACTAATGAAGAACTGGAGGCCCAGAGAAAGGACAGAGAGAGAAAAGAGGAAGAAGAAGTAACTGAAGAACCGAAGAGATTCACGACGCAGGAAATGGCAAGGTGGTTTTCTTTATTTGAGGAGGCACTGTTAGTTTTCGAGGCACAGGATCTGAACACAGAATGGTACATGAAGGATGCAGCAGCCGTTCAGAATGCAATCCAGGGCTACCATGTCACCTATGACAGGAAGAAAAGAGCTACTACCCGGACATCACTGGATTGTTTTTCAAGAAGGTAGACAGAATTGAACCCAGCAAGGAACCAGAACCTGTGCCATCACCGTCAGGCGTGAGTGAAAGTGCAGCCTGCCCTCCATCTCCTATAGCTGATGATCCTTCAGCTCTACCATCTCCCACCCCCCCTCCCCCCTCCAGTCAGTAACTCTTCTTGCCTGTTCACTCAATGCCAGCCCCTGGATGCCAGCTGCTGTACTGTATTACTGTACTTTTCAAGGTACTGTACTGTAAGATTAAAAATGTTTATTTTTTGTGTTTGTTTTTTATGTATTATTTGTGCGAAAAGTATTATAAGCCTATGACAGTACAGTACTATATAGCCAATTGTGTTAGCTGGGCACCTAGGCTAACTTTGTTGGACTTATGAACAAACTGGACTTAGAAACGCACACTCGGAACAGAACACGTTCGTGTGTCGGGGACTTAACTGTAATTGTTGCTGCTCTTCTCTCTGTAAACGCATTCAACTGGTCCATGGATTTAGCCCCTCAGCACCTGCCCCCAACCCTTAGCCTGTGCCACAGGAGGAAGGAGGAGGGGTTTGGAGCTAATGGCTGCCTGTCAACTGGGGTGTCCCAAGCCGTACCCCCTGCCCCAGAGTCACCACAGAGGAGCTGACCCAGCGGGGCTGTCAGCTCACCGCAGAGAGGCTTCACAAGCACTTCAGAAAATGAAAAGCTTTATTAAACTTTCAGGTCCAGAACAGATGTGTCCAGACATATATATTCAAAAGATCCCATCTGTTAGGCAAACCATCTTTCACTGTAGTAACGGAGGGACCATACGTGAGTGAGACCCCATTGCTCTGAGAGCTCAGGAGTGTAGGAAATCCTGTGAGCAGATGCTCCTGGAATCAAAATAAAAGAAGCCCGAGTAACAAAGAAAAGTCAAGACAAGGCTGCGGCAGCAGGGAATTTCACTGCCACACCAATCAGGGCCTCTGCTGGGTCAGGAGCCCCCAGAGATGAGGCCCGTGATGACAATCCCAAAAGAGGGCATAGGCAGGGGGGCCAAGAAAAAACAGCCAAATACACACACGCGCACACACACACACACGCGCGCACATGCGCCAGAGTCTGCTTAGAGACACACAGGTGCTCCTGTAACAACAGAGATGCTTATTCTCCCCCAATCAGTTTATGCCTTAGGGAAGACACTTAACCACACTTGTGGGGCAGGGGGTCATCATTTGGAAAGCTATGCTTCTGAGCACCCATTTTATGCAACAATCTACACGGAGTGTTGTGAAATGGAATGAATAACAATAAAAAAAATAATAAATAGCTTACCCTTATATAGCCTTATTCTGTGTCAGGCACAATTCTCAGCACTGTGCATTCACTGACTCATTTCATCTTCCCAGCAACCCCCTGAGGTAGTTACTACTATTATTCCCATTATACAGACCAGAAATCTGAAGCGCAAAGAGAATGACTGATTTGCCCAAGGGGTCATGGACGGTTAAGTGCTGGGCCAGGGTTCAAATCCAGACAGACTATGTGGAACCACTCTGCTAAACGGTACAAAAGGAGGAAGCAGGACCTCTTCCTGCTGGGAAGGACCTCACGTTCTGATGCAGAAAAGTGAAAGACAAGTTGGAAGACCAAAGAAAACAAACACGCAGCTGCTTAGAAATCCTGCTCCACAGAGCAAACGCATGCTGCTTCGGTAACAGGGCTGCCAGGAGGAAGGTACGGACCCCGCCTTCCAGGTCTGGAGCCCAAAGCCCCAGGTGTCCACTCCCAAACTGGTGCGCCTGTCCTGTGTCCTCTCCCCCTAATGGAAGCAGCCAGGCTGATCTATTCCCTTTGTCCCGAGTACAGCTTACATCGCCCGCTACCGCGAGGATGCTCACCCCCTGCCTTGGGCCCCATCCCTTCCTCCTGGCGGGCCACAGTCTCCCCACCAGGTTCAAGTCTTGACCTTTCCCAAGTCCTCCTCGCACACACACACCCAGCAAGCCCCCTCCCTCCTCTGAACTCCTCCAGCACCTATCAGGCACCCCATTCCCTTAACACACCTTTTCGGGCTCGTGCAGTGAGACATCGAAGTGCCTAACGTGGCCCCCACTCCCCGCATACACACCCCGCTGTGTGCCAACTCCACAAGCTTCTCCACCCTCCTAGAACACACTAAGCATCATTACAATCACAATTCCTGTTTGGGTCAAAGAAGACTTTTCATTTTAAAATATAATTCCAACCAGAACTGATTTAAGCCAAAAAAAACCCCCACAAAACTCTAAAAGGAATGTATTGGCTCAAGTAACTGAGATGTTCAGGCGTGCTGAAAAGCCTTGGGATAAACAGGTGCTGCTGGATCCAAACACTCAAACAGGATCAATCGCCGCCTCCCTGCCAGCCCCGCTCCCAGACAGGTGCTCAGGACACCACAGCAAAATGCCCACCTACTGCTTCAAGATCACATCCCACCCATCCAGCAGCTCCTGCCGTGAGAGGGGTCCTCTTTATAGCTCCAGCAGGCTGGGGTCAGGCACCATCTCTGAGCCAGTCACCACCACCAGGGCACGCAATGGTCTCACTGGCCAAGCCTGGGCCATATGCCTACCCCCGGGTCCCACAAGGAGGGGCCGAGGGAGCAGCCACATCAATATGGACTGACAGTGGAAGAAGTGTCTCCTCAAAGGGAATTCTGAGTGCTATTACCAGGAAAAGGGGGAACGAACCCAGAGCAGGCAGATGCTGGGACGTCAACGACAACCAAAGCTGATATTCACTAAACACATCCATCGGTTGAGTGTTTACTATGTGTCCAGGATTGCATTAACAATACAACAAATGAAGATGAAATAATATATTTTAGGCATTTTGCCTGGGCTAGGTACATAGTCAATGCTGAGTAAATGGTGGGAACAGGTGACTAGGTAGGTTCTATTATTATCTGTTTCACAAAAGGGGGAACTTGGCTAAAAGAGATGAAATCATAGGTCTCAGGCCACACAGCTTGGAAGGGCCGAGACATGCGTGTTCAAAGTCTACTGAGGGCTTCCCTGGTGGCGCAGTGGTTGAGAGTCCGCCTGCCAATGCAGGGGACACGGGTTTGTGCCCGGGTCCGGGAAGATCCCACGTGCCACGGAGCGGCTGGGCCCGTGAGCCATGGCCGCTGAGCCTGCGCTCCGCAATGGGAGAGGCCACAACAGTGAGAGGCCCGAGAACCGCAAAAACAAAAACAAAAACAAAGCCTACTGACATCTACCTCCCTCCCCAGTCTACCTGGGAAACTAACCAAGACCCAACTCAGATAAGTCAATAGCATCCTTCTGTGGCATTTTGTACCTGACTCCACTACAGCACCTAAAGCCCCGTATTGCAACACTTGATTTTCTCCATTCTAAGAAGCATAGTTTTTTTCACATTTCAAAGTTTCTGAGATTAAAGTTCAGCATACATTGTGTATCATTAAAGTGGTAGCATTTCTTTTATCCCGAAAAGCTGTTTTTAAATTAACGTTGCATCTCACAGTCAGTCTGTCATACAATCAAGGAAATGTGGTATTTGTTTATAGGTCTAGACTAGACTGTGAGCTCCCTGAGCAAGAGCTTCCTCACTTTGTGTCCTAAACACTTAGCATCAAGTCTTTTACATGGTTGCTAATTAACCCACATGGTGTTATCCAAGAAGAGATGTCTTTAACATTCATCCATTCAACAAACATTTATTGAGCACCTACTATGCGGCAGGCATTGCCTAGGACGTAGGGATACAGTGTCAAACAAGCCTGTTCCACATCTTTGTTGTGTCTTAATAGGGGCAGACCTGAATCTGAGGGCCAAGGGCAGAGCCATGCCCCAAAGCCAGCGACTTATGCGGGCTGTGTCAGGCCAGAGCAAAGATGAGAAGCCAGGGATGGCAGGAGATGAGGGCAGTTAAATGTGAGTTTGCAAAGGTCTTAAAACACACGCTGAGGAGTTTAGATTAAAGGTGGGAGGCAAACAGGAGCTCCTGCCGATTTCTGAATGGACAAGTGACAAAATCAAAACAGTGCTTGGAGAAAATTAGCCTAGCTGTTGGGTAGAGAATGGACCAGGAGGGGCGAGGCTGCAGGTGGAAAGGCCCACCAGGAAGGAGGCTGCAGCAGAAACCAGCATGTGGCGCCATCAGAGCCTGGATGCCGAGGGAGGCTCGGCTGTGTCAATGGCTCGAGAAGGTCAGATCCCAGAGACAGAACTACCCCCACCACCATTCTGAGAGGAGCAGACCAAGAGAGGAAGCAGTCAAAGGGGATGCCAAGGTGAGGCCAGGATGTCCCCACGCCCAGGAGCATGGGAGAGGGCACGATGCTTAGGCAGCCGGGTGTTTAGTGCCCTTGGGCAGCTCAGTCAAAGAGAAAGGGTTAAGGTCAGGGTTGGAGAGGAAGGGAGACCTTGAACCACATCCACTAAGCTGTACAGGTGCCAGGGATGGGCGTCCTTGTTCAGAAACCAGGGAGAAACCCTTCTTCCTTCTGGACCTGGAAAGGCAGTTCCATCTCCCCCTCCTGACTCAAGAGAGAATCAACTCACTACTTACAGTTTTGTCTGAAGTTTTAAGTGGACAATTAGGCAGAGGACCCAAGCTAGGAAAGCGCTAATTGACAAAACCTTGAATCACTGCAATAGCAAGATAATCAGAGAAGATTCATTAAGCAGCAAAATGAAAGGCACGGAGCCTAGGGTCAGACAGAGCCCAGGCTTAGCCTCCAAATCTTCATGGAAGTTTATCGTCTCCCCACTGTCACATTCTCAGAAACGCTCATTTAAAGCCTTTAGTGCTCATTCGAATGTTTGGTCACGCTCTGCTGCACTTTATGGGGGAGGGGGTGGGCTACAGTGATGATTTTTAATTTGCTGATTCTCAGGACATAAGCCTTCCAGATGTTAAAGGGGACTAATGAGCAAATGAACATAAAGTACCTATAAAACGCCTGGCACATAGTGAGGGCCCAGTAAGTGTTGGCTCCTGAAGATGCATTTGGCCCTTGGGGTCTGGAAGAGACAAGAGAAACCCAAACTCTGGTATCTACCCTGAAAGAGACTCGTGAAATTCACAAATCATGCCTTAAATTGCTGCAGACCCTCCTTCAACCCTGATTTTTAAAACGAAGACCCACATCTCCACGCTTCTACCTTAGTAATGGTGACTGGATTCTTCCGGTTAAAAGCTTAATTCAGTCCAGCTACTGATTAGAACTGGCAACTTCCAGGGCTATTTCCATTTCCAGCTTCTGGGCATTTATGAGTCCAGGCAGACGGACCCTCCTTTCTTCTCTCTTTTGATGATCCAGGCTGGGACAAGCACAATGGCACATCTCTTGCTTCCTCTGTGTGCTGGGAGACTACAAAGAAGTGACTCATTAAAAGTAGAGACACTGGACCCTCATGCATTGCTGGTAGGAAGGTAAAATGGTGCAGCTGCCATGGAAAATAGTATGGCAAATACTATTATGGAAATGCAAATACTAGTATGGAAAATAGTATTCCTCAAAAATTTAAACACAGAATTACCACATGAACCAGCAATTCTGGTCCTAGGTATACGCTCAAAATAACTGAAAGTAGAACTCGAGCAGATATTTGTACACCCACGTTCGCAGCAGCATTATTCGCAATAGCCAAAAGGCTGAAACCGCCCACAAGTCCATCAATTTGGAGGAAGAATGGATAAACAAAACGTGCTATATACATACAATGGGATATGAGTCTTAAAAACGAATGACCTTTTGACCTATGCTACAACATGGATGAACCCTGAAGACATGATGCTGAGTGAAATAAGCCGGTCACCAAAGGACACATATTGTATGATTTCACTTATGTAAGGGAGCTAGAGTAGCCCAGTTCACACAGACAGAAAGTAGAATGGTGGTTGCCAGGGGCCGGGGGAAAGGGGGAAAATAGGGAAAATTGTTCAATGGGTGTGGGGTTTCAGTTTGGGAAGATACAGTTCAGGAGATGGATGGCGGCAACAGTTGCACAACAGTATGAATGTACTTAACGCCACTGAGCTGTTCATTTAAAAATCACTAAAATGGCAAATTTTATGTTATGTGCATTTTACCACCAAAAAAATGTTTAAAAAATAAAAAAGAGCAGAGACACTTAATGCTGCCCTCTCTCCTGTACTTCAGCTTTTACAAGGCAATTTCAGCATCACCGCAAAACTTCGGGGTCCTCTACTCCCACCTCTGCCAAGTTCATCAGTCACCTTAGGGCACTTTCTTCCCCAGAGTGGCCGCCCTGCCCCTGCTTGAACACTGAGCCAGGAGGCTCGCTCCGCCTCTGGGCAGCCTCTTCGACTTTCAAAGGGCTCAGCTCTCCGGGTGACAGATAATGGATGGCGGTTCCTTTTGCTTTCCCACACTGCTCAACCTTCCCTTAATCAGACTCCCCCAGCCTCCTCTGCTATTTTCCCACAAAAAGAAAGCAGAGACGCCAACGGTTTTATAGGGGATGTGAGGAGACCAGTGGGCACCTGTTTTTCTTTACACTGTCTTAAAATGGGGAAGCATGGGGAGCTTATGTTTTCGCCAGACTGCAAAAGCTGTCGGGAGGCTAGGTGCAGGAATTCGCCTCTGGCTTGTTGGTCAGTGGCAATGTGGATTCCAGTTTAGGGAACAGCCTTGGCTATGCACTTAGATGGCTCTCGGAGAAGACCCACAGAGTGAAGCAGAAAACGCTCTTCAAACACAAGCCTGCCCACGGCAACCGAGAATGACAGCACCAGGAGTTCAGCCAAGAGAAAAATGAAAACATTTGGCCACGGAGAGGCTCTGCGAGTCTAACGCTGCCTTGATCGGACCCCTAAGGAGAAAAACAGCAAAGGCTGTGCCTGTACAGAGGGCAGAGCTACCCACTGACACCCCTCCCCGTGACCCCAGGGAGGAACACAAGCCGGCTCTCCTGTCCTTCCGCAGCGGAAACCAGCAGTCTTGGCAACCCCACCGCTCGCCTGTCATGACAGACCCATGGACCCCACGCCCTCCCAAGCACACAGCCTGTGGTTGGAACAATCAACGCTGCTCTCACGCAGCCTGAACTTGGAGGGTCACAGCACTTTGCAGAACTGTTTGTTTGGGGACAGGGGAGACGATCTGGCTTTGCCATTAAGTAAAACCCCGGCACCTCCAGGCATCCACTTAAGGTTCCTACTCTGGGCCTCAGAAGCAAGAGACCTGAGCGCTCAGGAGACTGGCACAGGCCCAAAGTGGAAGAGACTCCCTGGAGCCACTACTGTCACCGCCCCCGGCCCCCACCCCCGTTTTGTAGGTGAGGCCCAGAGAGGGGGTGCCCCACCCGGGTCAGTAAGGGGCAGAGCAGGATTCAGCTGGAGCATAACTCATCCACAAACACCCCTCACAGCTCTATAAAGCCGCTCACATCTGTTAGTTCTTTAAGGATAAAGGCTGAGAATTAACCTTGTTCCCTATTCCCCGAAGGGTCCGACCCAGTGCAGGACGTGTGGTCAGAGGTCAGTAAATTCTTTCCAAATGAGAGAATCCCTGGGATGGGCCCAGGAAGGACAGGAGGCAAGGATTAGGGTTCCCACTTAGAGAGGAGAAGGGCAAAGCCCACGGAAGGTCCCCCAAGTCAACCAGGACGTGAGGAGTCAGGTGAGTTTTGAGTCCCCTGTGATGACATTAGAGCAGATAGTGTCACATCCCACGCACATGTCACACAGCCTCGTGTACTCTCATGCGTTCAGGCACCTCTCTAGGGCCAGGCTAAGGTCCCTTGCAATCTCACTATTTCACGGCTCTACGATACCCAAACCTCCCTGTCCATGTGCAGCCTCTCCCCACGGCCAGCCCCACATCTCAAGTGTAACAGCATTCTCAACTATTATTCTCTGCCCTTCTCCACTTACTGCATGAAACAAGGCAGAATTCCTCATCTCTCCCTAATGCTCCTTCCCCTTCCCATCTTCCCAAGTATTGCTGGGACCCCTTCGAACACAAAATGATACGCAGTCGTGTTTGTGGGTGGCATTAAAGAAGCAATAAGTTTCTACGGAGTTGTCCAGATGGCCACATCCTGTTGACTGCTCTGACATGGAACCACTTTCCTCAGCAACAAGAGATTCCCCCAAAGGATTAGCCAGAAAATAGCCAGCCTGGTGGCTACACGTGGCCCAGCACAGAGGCAAACCCTTGAGCCTAATTCTTCGGGAAGCTGGGTTTTAACAAGGCAAATTTTTCCATTTCATCTTTGTTTACACTTCCGTTCCAAAACGTATCTCCGCTGTACTGATCTCTTTCCTCTCCAAAGGTCTATGGACCTCAGAGGAGAGATCTGCTGTTTCCCTTCTCCTGTCTGCCGGGCAGCTCCCCACCCTGATTTGTCTTTAACACCCCTCCCAGTCCCTGTAAACGGGTGGCAGCTTTTCACTATCAAGATCCACTACCCCACGGACGAGATCAAGGACCACATGTGATAATCATGTTCGGCTGACTTCATTTGCTTGGCTTGTTTTGGAGAAAAGAGAAAATTTTCAATTTGCTTGGTTTTTACATTCAGAATAGGGAATGTGAAACTTTATTTTCAGTAAACAGAGCCCACCTCGAGGAGTCACGTAAGATATGGCAGCCTCTGTTTTGTTTTCTAATTTGACTTTGCTTCTCTTTCTTTTCTCCATTCAGTTTCCTCAGCTATTTATATAATCCTGGGGCATGTACCTGGGTGAGGTATCTCAAACCATTTAAGTCAGAATGTAAAAAATACATAAATTTGTTTCTTTTCACAAACAATAAGAAAATACTGCATTTTTATGGTATGTGTTTACACAAGGCCAGTGAGAGGAAAAGGAGAAAAGGGAAGATAGAAGTGAGTCAGAGAGCAAAGGGGGAAGGAAAAGGAGAGAAAGGCTGGGATGGTAGGAACCAAGTCTTAATTAGCCTGTGCCTCCCTGAGCAAAAGGGGAATGCACGTGTGTGTGCGTGCGCGCGCGCGCACACACACACACACACACACGCACACACGCGCACACACGCGCACACACACACGTTCTCCCTTTGGGTAGAAGTCTCCCTCTCACCATCTGCTTCTCTGGACCTAACAATAAGAATTGCTCCTAGTTAGTGGAGGCCCGCTCTGTGACAGGTGCTATGCATTTATTATTTACAATCTTCACAACAGCTCTAGGAAGCAGGGAAATTTACACGCAGAGAAACTGGGTGCAGAGAAATAACAAAGGCTGTATCGTAGTGGACGTGAGCTGTTTTGTCCGTCCAGCATCCACATCCTCTTCTTTGGTAAGCAAGTCTCACTTTCCCTTTGGGAAAACCCTCTCCTGGCCAATCAGTGCACTCTCTTCCCCAGGCCACCAAGACTGATTCAGGGGAAAACACATGACCCATCCAGCGCAATGAGATTCAACCCTGAAAATTCTGTTCAAAACATCCAGGGAAAGGAGTTCTTTCTACTAGAAAATGAACTAACATAGAAAAAGGAAGAGCTAAGGATGGGGAAACAGAGAAAGAGACTAAATGAGAGGCAAGTCCGCACCAGGCCCTTGAGCCCCTGGATGCAGCTGTGGCCGCACTTCCAGCTTTGGAAGCCGGCAAGTCCCCACGGCCACCACAACCTCTTTTACTTTTTGAAGCCAATATGAATTTTGTCACTTGAAACCCAAGAAGCCCTGGCTAACATTCCTCATGTGTGAGCAGCTGATTCAGACCATGCCCACCTGACCCCCAAGCACGTGCTTTCCCTGCTTTCCTCCCTCTCCTGCCGCACTGCTTCCCTAGAACACGCTGGGTCTGGGGGCCAGCCACCCTCTCCTGGGAGACCCACGTTCCCAGCTGCTGCCTCCCACCAGTCCCACATCTGCCACGCCCACTCTTCCCCTAGAAAATGCCGTCTCAGAGCAAAATGAAGAGTCATTAAGCAAGGGCCTGGCATAGCCAAATGGTGTAGCTGACACACTTGTGGGCAATCTGAGACGCTTGACAGTACACATAAATGTGCTCACTGATTATAGCGGGAAAGATGGGGATGCTAAAAAGATAAGTTAGACAACTTGTCTCAAAGAAATTAAACCAAGACAAGAGTTAGATCAAGCTCAGCATTCAAGGCTCCCAATCCTTGGAATAGAGATTTATAAAGAGGGAGAAAGCTAACAGGATTCAACCCCAATTCTATGGTAGAGTCTGGACAACACAAATCTAAACCCAGAACTTTAGACATGGTTAGAGCTTATAAATCATCTGACCCAACATGACCCAGAACCAGAACCCCTTCCCAAAATCCTGAGCACTGATCATCCAGACTTTGTTTGAATTATCCCCGTGACAGGAGAATCATTACCTAATGAAGCAATCTATTCCATCGCTGAACAGCTCTGATTATTAGCAAATTCTTTCTCAGATGATGAAAGTAAAAATAATGTGTAAGTGTTCCCCTCTTTCACCCTTTTAAAGGAGAATTCTGTCTTCCTCAGCTCAGTTTCTGGGGCAATGGGGAGAAAAAAGACAGAACTGGAAATGCAAAAATGGGATATATGTATGAGAAGTTCACATAAAAACAATAAAGGCAGAAGGAAAGGGGAAAAGGAAGAAAATAAGGAATTCACAAAGACAGGGTAATGGGGGAAATTCTTGGTTTAGAATAGGAATGAAGGAGAGAGGAGTTTGGTGGGGCAGGAAGTGGAAGATATAGAGAATGTGAGAGATGGGAAAAGTTTAACACATTTTGCTATACATTAAAAATATATTTACTTCCCTTGACATTATTCCCAGAGTTACCAATAAAGTTTTTTGTTTTTTTTGTTTTTTTTAATTTATTTTTGGTTGCATTGGGTCTTCGTTGCTGCATGCGAGCTTTCTCCAGTTGCGGCGAGCAGGGGCCACTCTTCATTGTGGTGCGCAGGCTTCTCATCGTGGTGGCTTCTCCTGTTGCAGAGCACAGGCTCCAGGCACACGGGCTTCAGCAGCTGTGGCGTGTGGGCTCAGTAGTTGTGGCTCACGGGATCTAGAGCGCAGGCTCAGTAGTTGCGGCACACGGGCCTCATTGCCCCACGGCATGTGGGATCCTCCCGGACCAGGGCCTGAACCCGTGTCCCCTGCATTGGCAGGCGGACTCCTAACCACTGCACCACCAGGGAAGCCCCGCCAATAAAGTTTTAAATTAATTTAACTGCTTTTGGTTGTTGGACTGTATTCCTCAGAGTGCAATTCTCTACAAGGCTAGACCACAGGATGTCAAGTTTTGGGTTGAATTGCAATTACATTAATTTCAACTCTACTTCCTCATAAATTCCTCCCAGGTCATAAGGGAAGAGATGTAGGGATGAAGACATAGAACTGATAATGGACCTGGCATACAACAGGATGGAGACTTGATTATAAAAGAGATAAAAAAAGAATTACTAGGAGTAGAGCTTGTGGTCAGAATGGGACTAGCTGGAAGAATGAGCAATTTGATGGTGAATCACCTGAGCTCAGTAAGCTTCCTAAGGATACCCTCAGTCAGGTTGAGTCAAGTGTGGAGAGGTGCAAGCCATGGATATGGGGACCCAAGCAGGTAATGACAGCAGGGGTCTGTCAGGGTCCTTCACTGCAAGCAACAGAAGCTGCCTCTTCTAAGCAAAAAGGAGCACAGGGCAATCAGCTTCCCATGGCATGAAATGTGACCAAGGAAAAATGGGAGAGAGAAGGAGGCTGGCCATTAAACTCCCCACCCTTTATCTCTTCTATGTGGATATCTATGAGGTGTGATTTCCCCTTCGGGTGTGATTTCTCTTTCCTGTCCTTCCTCAAAAGTCCCACATGCCAAGCAAACACCCCTGCTGTGTGGCCTGCTGTGTTTCATTGAGGCTCACTGGGAAGCAATGAACAGTGTAATCACATATTGCACCCCAGGGTTTCACATCTTTCCTTGCCTCACTTCCTCTTTTTTCTCAGCCTCACAGCCCTATGCTTGGTCTCCCAGATAAAATGTCAACACTTTAACTCTCCTTTCTAGAATATTCTAGAGAACTCTAGAATTTTACTCTAGGCTAAGACAGTCATTATCTTGACTCCCAGCTTTATTGCTTTTTCTACCACCATCCAACACCAAATGTTGCCTTTCCCCCACCTCAAAAAATTATTTGCGTATACACTTGTTTCTCTCTGACCCTGAAACCCAACTCTTTAAGCCAAGCTCATGACTGACTCCCAGGGGAGCTGATATAATTCCCATCAGGGTCTCATCCTCCTCCTAGAGAAGTCACATTAGGAAATCTTAAGGGGGAGTTATGAACTTTCTTCTGACTTGCTTGACATTATGATTCCCTGACCCCAAACTCCACACATCTACAGAAAGATACTTTTTTTTTTTTTTAACATCTTTATTGGAGTATAATTGCTTTACAATGGTATGTTAGTTTCAGCTTCACAACAAAATGAATCAGTTATATATATACATATATTCCCATATCTCTTCCCGCTTGCGTCTCCCTCCCTCCCACCCTCCCTATCCCACCCCTCCAGGCGGTTACAAAGCCCCGAGCTGATCTCCCTCTGCTATGCGGCTGCTTCCCACTAGCTATCTACCTTACGTTTGGTAGTGTATATATGTCCATGCCTCTTTATCGCTTTGTCACCGTTTACCCTTCCCCCTCCCCATAGCCTCAAGTCCATTCTCTAGTAAGTCTGTGTCTTTATTCCTGTTTCACCCCTAGGTTTTTCATGACATTTTTTTTTTTAAATTCCATATATATGTGTTAGCATACGGTATTTGTCTCTCTCTTTCTGACTTACTTCACTCTATATGACAGACTCTAGGTCTATCCACCTCATTACAAATAGCTCAATTTCGTCTCTTTTTATGGCTGAGTAATATTCCATTGTATATATGTGCCACATCTTCTTTATCCATTCATCCGATGATGGACACTTAGGTTGTTTCCATCTCTGGGCTATTGTAAATAGAGCTGCAATGAACATTTTGGTACATGACTCTTTTTGGATTATGGTTTTCTCAGGGTATATGCCCAGTAGTGGGATTGCTGGGTCATATGGTAGTTCTATTTGTAGCTTTTTAAGGAACCTCCATACTGTTCTCCACAGTGGCTGTATCAATTTACATTCCCACCAACAGTGTAAGAGGGTTCCCTTTTCTCCACACCCTCTCCAGCATTTACTGTTTCTAGATTTTTTGATGATGGCCATTCTGACTGGTGTGAGATGATATCTCATTGTAGTTTTGATTTGCATTTCTCTCATGATTAGTGATGTTGAGCATTCTTTCATGTGTTTGTTGGCACTCTGTATATCTTCTTTGGAGAAATGTCTATTTAGGTCTTCTGCCCATTTTTGGATTGGGTTGTTTGTTTTTTTGTTATTAAGCTGCATGAGGTGCTTATAAATTTTGGAGATTAATCCTTTGTCGGTTGCTTCATTTGCAAATATTTTCTCCCATTCTGAGGGTTGTCTTTTGGTCTTGTTTATGGTTTCCTTTGCTGCGCAAAAGCTTTTAAGTTTCATTAGGTCCCATTTGTTTACTCTTGTTTTTATTTCCATTTCTCTAGGAGGTGGGTCAAAAAGGACCTTGCTGTGATTTATGTCGTAGAGTGTTCTGCCTATGTTTTCCTCTAAGAGTTTGATAGTTTCTGGCCTTACATTTAGGTCTTTAATCCATTTTGAGCTTATTTTTGTGTATGGTGTTAGGGAGTGATCTAATTTCATACTTTTACATGTAGCTGTCCAGTTTTCCCAGCACCACTTATTGAATAGGCTGTCCTTTCTCCACTGTACATTTCTGCCTCCTTTGTCAAAGATAAGGTGACCATATGTGCGTGGGTTTATCTCTGGGCTTTCTATCCTGTTCCATTGATCTATCTTTCTGTTTTTGTGCCAGTACCATACCGTCTTGATAACTGTAGCTTTGTAGTATAGTCTGAAGTCTGGGAGCCTGATTCCTCCAGTTCCTTCTTTCGTTCTCAAGATTGCTTTGGCTATTCGGGGTCTTTTGTGTTTCCATACAAATTGCAAAATTTTTTGTTCTAGTTCTGTGAAAAATGCCAGTGGTAGTTTGATACGGATTGCATTGAATCTATAGATTGCTTTGGGTAGTAGAGTCATTTTCACAATGTTGATTCTTCCAATCCAAGAACATGGTATATCTCTCCATCTATTTGTATCATCTTTAATTTCTTTCATCAGTGTCTTATAATTTTCTGCATACAGATCTTTTGTCTCCTTAGGTAGGTTTATTCCTAGATATTTTATTCTTTTTGTTGCAATGGTAAATGGGAGTGTTTTCTTAATTTCACTTTCAGATTTTTCATCATTAGTATATAGGAATGCCAGAGATTTCTGTGCATTAATTTTGTATCCTGCCACTTTACCAAATTCATTGATTAGCTCTAGTAGTTTTCTGGTAGCATCTTTAGGGTTCTCTATGTATAGGATCATGTCATCTGCAAACAGGGACAGCTTTACTTCTTCTTTTCCGATTTGGATTCCTTTTATTTCCTTTTCTTCTCTGATTGCTGTGGCTAAAACTTCCAAAACTATGTTGAATAAGAGTGGTGAGAGTGGGCAACCTTGTCTTGTTCCTGATCTTAGTGGAAATGCTTTCAGTTTTTCACCATTGAGGATGATGTTTGCTGTGGGCTTGTCATATATGGCCTTTATTATGTTGAGGAAAGTTCCCTCTATGCCTACTTTCTGCAGGGTTTTTATCATAAATGGGTGTTGAATTTTGTCAAAAGCTTTCTCTGCATCTATTGAGATGATCATATGGTTTTTCTCCTTCAATTTGTTAATATGGTTTATCACATTGATAGATTTGCGTATATTGAAGAATCCTTGCATTCCTGGAATAAACCCCACTTGATCATGGTGTATGATCCTTTTAATGTGCTGTTGGATTCTGTTTGCTAGTATTTTGTTGAGGATTTTTGCATCTATGTTCATCAGTGATATTGGCCTGTAGTTTTCTTTCTTTGTGACATCCTTGTCTGGTTTTGGTATCAAGGTGATGGTGGACTCGTAGAAGGAGTTTGGGAGTGTTCCTCCCTCTGCTATATTTTGGAAGAGTTTGAGAAGGACAGGTGTTAGCTCTTCTCTAAATGTTTGATAGAATTCGCCTGTGAAGCCATCTGGTCCTGTGCTTTTCTTTGTTGGAAGATTTTTAATCACAGTTTCAATTTCAGTGCTTGTGATTGGTCTGTTCATATTTTCTATTTCTTCCTGATTCAGTCTTGGCAGGTTGTGCATTTCTAAGAATTTGTCCATTTCTTCCAGATTGTCCATTTTATTGGCATAGAGTTGCTTGTAGTAATCTCTTATGATCTCTTTTATTTCTGCAGTGTCAGTTGTTACCTCTCCTTTTTCATTTCTAATACTATTGATTTGAGTCTTCTCCCTTTTTTTCTTGATGAGTCTGGCTAGTGGTTTATCTATTTTGTTTATCTTCTCAAAGAACCAGCTTTTAGTTTTATTGATCTTTGCTATTGTTTCCTTCATTTCTTTTTCATTTATTTCTGATCTGATTTTTATGATTTCTTTCCTTCTGCTAGCTTTGGGGTTTTTTTGTTCTTCTTTTCTAATTGCTTGAGGTGCAAGGTTAGGTTGTTTATTCGAGATGTTTCCTGCTTCTTAAGGTGGGCTTGTATTGCTATAAACTTCCCCCTTAGAACTGCTTTTGCTGCATCCCATAGGTTTTGGGTCGTTGTGTCTCCATTGTCATTTGTTTCTAGGTATTTTTTGATTTCCTCTTTGATTTCTTCAGTGATCACTTCATTATTAAGTAGTGTATTGTTTAGCCTCCATGTGTTTGTATTTTTTACAGATCTTTTCCTGTAATTGATATCTAGTCTCATGGCATTGTGGTCAGAAAAGATACTTGATACAATTTCAATTTTCTTAACTTTACCAAGGCTTGATTTGTGACCCAAGATATGATCTATCCTGGAGAATGTTCCATGAGCACTTGAGAAAAATGTGTATTCTGTTGTTTTTGGATGGAATGTCCTATAAATATCAATTAGCTCCATCTCGTTTAATGTATCATTTAAAGCTTGTGTTTCCCTATTTATTTTCATTTTGGATGATCTGTCCATTGGTGAAAGTGGGGTGTTAAAGTCCCCTACTATGAATGTGTTACTGTCGATTTCCCCTTTTATGGCTGTTAGTATTTGCCTTATGTATTGAGGTGCACCTATGTTGGGTGCATAAATATTTACAATTGTTATATCTTCCTCTTGGATCGATCCCTTGATCATTATGTAGTGTCCTTCTTTGTCTCTTCTAATAGTCTTTGTTTTAAAGTCTATTTTGTCTGATATGAGAATTGCTACTCCAGCTTTCTTTTGGTTTCCATTTGCATGAAATACCTTTTTCCATCCCCTTACTTTCAGTCTGTATGTGTCTCTAGGTCTGAAGTGGGTCTCTTGTAGACAGCAAATATATGGGTCTTGTTTTTGTATCCATTCAGCCAATCTGTGTCTTTTGGTGGGAGCATTTAGTCCATTTACATTTAAGGTAATTATCGATATGTGTGTTCCTATTCCCATTTTCTTAATTGTTTTGGGTTCGTTATTGTAGGTCTTTTCCTTCTCTTGTGTTTCTTGCCTAGAGAAGTTCCTTTAGCATTTGTTGTAGAGCTGGTTTGGTGGTGCTGAACTCTCTCAGCTTTTGCTTGTCTGTAAAGGTTTTAATTTCTCCATCAAATCTGAATGAGATCCTTGCTGGGTAGAGTAATCTTGGTTGCAGGTTTTTCTCCTTCAACACTTTCAATATGTCCTGCCACTCCCTTCTGGCTTGCAGAGTTTCTGCTGAAAGATCAGCTGTTAACCTTATGGGGATTCCCTTGTGTGTTATTTGTTGTTTTTCCCTTGCTGCTTTTAATATGTTTTCTTTGTATTTAATTTTTGACAGTTTGATTAATATGTGTCTTGGCGTATTTCTCCTTGGATTTATCCTGTATGGGACTCTCTGTGCTTCCTGGACTTGATTAACTATTTCCTTTCCCATATTAGGGAAGTTTTCAACTATAATCTCTTCAAATATTTTCTCAGTCCCTTTCTTTTTCTCTTCTTCTTCTGGAACCCCTATAATTCGAATGTTGGTGCGTTTAATGTTGTCCCAGAGGTCTCTGAGACTGTCCTCACTTCTTTTCATTCTTTTTTCTTTATTCTGCTCTGCAGTAGTTATTTCCACTATTTTATCTTCCAGGTCACTTATCCGTTCTTCTGCCTCAGTTATTCTGCTATTGATCCCATCTAGAGTACTTTTAATTTCATTTATTGTGCTGTTCATCGTTGCTTGTTTCATCTTTAGTTCTTCTAGGTCCTTGTTAACTGATTCTTGCAATTTGTCCATTCTATTGTCCATTCTATCTCCAAGATTTCGGATCAACCTTACTATCATTATTCTGAATTCTTTTTCAGGTAGACTGCCTATTTCCTCTTCATTTGTTAGGTCTGGTGGGTTTTTATCTTGCTCCTTCATCTGCTGTGTGTTTTTCTGTCTTTTCATTTTGCTTATCTTACTGTGTTTGGGGTCTCCTTTTTTGCAGGCTGAAGGTTCGTAGTTCCTGTTGTTTTTTGTGTCTGTCCCCAGTGGCTAAGGTTGGTTCAGTGGGTTGTGTAGGCTTCCTGGTGGAGGGTACTAGTGCCTGTGTTCTGGTGGATGAGGCTGGATCTTGTCTTTCTGGTGGGCAGGTCCACGTCTGGTGGTGTGTTTTGGGGTGTCTGTAGACTTATTATGATTTTGGGCAGCCTCTCTGCTAATGGGTGGGGTTGTGTTCCTGTCTTGCTAGTTGTTTGGCATAGGATGTCCAGCACTGTAGCTTGCTGGTCGTTGAGTGAAGCTGGGTGCTGGCGTTGAGATGGAGATCTCTCAGAGATTTTTGCTGTTTGATATTATGTGCAGCTGGGAGGCCTCTTGTGGACCAGTGTCCTGAAGTTGGCTCTCCCACCTCAGAGGCACAGCACTGACTCCTGGCTGCAGCCCCAAGAGCCTTTTATCCACAGGGCTCCTTAATTTGGGATGATTCGTTGTCTATTCAGGTATTCCACAGATGCAGGGTATATCAAGTTGATTGTGGAGCTTTAATCCGCTGCTTCGGAGGCTGCTGGGAGAGATTTCCCTTTCTCTTCTTTGTTCTCACAGTTCCCAGGGGCTCAGCTTTGGATTTGGCCCCGCCTGTGCGTGTAGGTCGCCGGAGGGCGTCTGTTCTTTGCTCAGACAGGACGGGGTTACAGGAGCCGCTGATTCGGAGGCTCTGGCTCACTCAGGCCGGCGGGTAGGGAGGGTCACGGAGTGCGGGGTGGGCCTGCAGCGGCAGAGGCTGGCGTGACGCTGCAGCCTGAGGCGCGCCGTGCGCTCTCCCGGGGGAGCTGTCCCTGGATCCCGGGACCCTGGCAGTGGCGGGCTGCACAGGCTCCCCGGAAGGGCGTGTGGCTAGTGACCTGTGTTCGCACACAGGCCTCCTGGCGGCAGCAGCAGCGGCCCCAGCGTCTCACGTCCGTCTCTGGGCTCCGCACTCTTAGCCGCGGCTCGCGCCCGTCCCTGGAGCTCTGTCAAGCAGCGTTCTTAATCCCCTCTCCTCGTGCACCAGGAAACAAAGAGGGACGTAAAAGTCTCTTGCCTCTCCGGCAGGTCCAGACCCCTCCCCGGACTCTCTCCCGGCCAGCCGCGGCGCACCAACGCCCTGCAGGCTGTGTTCACGCCGCCAACCTCAGTCCTCTCCCGGCGCTCCGACAAAAGCCGGAGCCTCAGCTCCCAGTCCCGCCCGCCCCGGCGGGCGAGCAGACAAGCCTCTCGGCTGGTGAGTGCCGGTCGGCCCGATCCTCTGCGCTGGAATCTGTCCGCTTTGCCCTCCGCACCCCTGTTGCTGTGCTCTCCTCCGCGGCTCCCAAGCTCCCCCACTCCGCCTCCCGCAGTCTCCGCCCGTGAAGGGGCTTCCTAGTGTGTGGACACTTTTCCTCCTTCACAGCTCTCTCCCGCTGGTGCAGGACCCGTCCCTATCCTTTTGTCTCTGTTTAGTTTTTTCTTTTGCCCTAACCAGGTACGTGGGGGGTTCCTTGCCTTTTGGGAGGTCTGAGGTCTTCTGCCAGCGTTCAGTAGGTGCTCCGTAGGAGTTGTTCCACGCGTAGATGTATTTCTGGTGTATCAGACCAAACAAATGAAGAGGAAATAGGCAGGTTACCTGAGGATGGCCGTGTCCCCCTGCCTCACGGTGATGTTGTCGGTGCCTCGGTTAAAATCCACGCTGCGAACGGGCAGTCCTGTCTGTAGCAAGGTTCTGGAGCAATACCCCACCGTGTGCCCAGAAAGATACTCTTAACATCAAGCCCTACGCATCATCTCTCTCCTTTTCCTTTATTCCTCACCTTCTCCTTTCAGTCATCCCAATTCCTCCTACTCACTCAAGTAATTTCCCCATCACACAAAGTATTCTCTGATGTCATTTTCTTTCCCTAACCCTGCTAAGCCCCTCTTTCCAGCTTTTCAAACACCTCTTGAAATTCCAGCTTTCTAAAATGCATTCCTTAAAAGGTGTAGACAGTGTCTGGCTACCTCCACCACTCAATTTCAGAGTTAATAGGGTATGACGCTCAGGACAGCACACGCTGTACATAAAACGCGTACCTGGTCAGCCTGGTGCTCCCACAGCTCCACAGACACACCTGTGTTAGACCACTTATCACTGAGAACCGTAGTTGTTTACATATCTGTCTTCCCAAGTAAATTGTGGGCACCTTGAGTACAAGGAGCATGGTACTTTTACATTTCTACTATCTGACACATAGTAACATTTCTTTAATGTTTGTTGAATAAACGAATAGATAGATAGAAACATGTATTTATATGGATCAACTGCTGTTGCAACAAGTTCCCAAAACATTCATTTGGCTTGGTTGGTCCTTGGAGTAGTTTCATGTCAAATACTGCTTGAAAGATGTAAGATACCAGTTAGCAGAGAAATATTATTATAACCCAATAGGAAAATGGGAAAAGACAGTTAGAGGCAGTGCATTGAAATATAATCATAAGCAGACAATAAGCACGAAAAGATGCTCAATCTCACCAGTAACCACAGAAGTGGTTTTGAAAGGGCAACTGGGCAGTATTTATCAAAATTTATTCGTTCTGATGAGAACAATGCCAATTCTCAGGACCTATCCTGCTGAAAGGCCAGCAAAAGGTATATGCATAAGGGTGATTATTACAGCACTATCTGTGATCATGAAAAACAGAATATTTTAAATGTCTGTTAAATAGAAGAACAGTTCATGAATTACGGATATTTATGTTATAAAGTATTAAATAAGAGTTTTAAAGGATAAGGATATACTCATAGAAAGCCTCCTAAGATATGTTAAGACAGAGAGAGAGAGAGAGTCACAGAACAATATGTATAGTATGATCTCATTTATGTGAAGAAAGAAATGAGCTACCTGCGTGCATATGTAAATGCAGAGCAAGAGGAAGGACCCAAATGCTGAGAGTAGTTATTTGGGAGAAAAAGAGGGGGAACAGGGCCATGAGGGAAGAGGGCCGACTGGGAACTCTCTTTATTCTATATGCTTCCATGTTGTCTGAATTGTTTATATCATGCGTATGTTCACATACTACTTTTGCAAGTTAAAAAGATGACTGCCATGTTATGCAGACATCATCCCTGTGTCAGTGCTTAGAACCACTGAACGCGAGAGCTGCAAGTAACCTTAGCGTTGCCTACTCTGGGAGTTTGTAAATTGGTTTCCTGAGGGTTCCAAAGGCAAAGCCAAATGTAGCAAAGCCCCACTTAAGCACATTAACTTGTACTTTGAGGAGCTCATGTTCATGCAGGCCTCACACCAAAGCCTCTCTGTTTAACTAAAAGTCTTCCAAGACTGCAAGATACACTATCAAAAAGAATCACCATTTGTAACTACGTATGTATATGAAACAGGACTTTCTCATTGATGTACATCCAAAAAAATATGCAGAATTAAATTTGATACTTAAGCCTGGATAGCAAATGTTACTCATAGCTCTGATTTCAAATGTTTATATTCATTGGAATGGCTCCATAGCTCTCTATAACTGAGTAAATTCATGCTAACAGAATACTATTTATTTTATGTTGAAGTCCAGATACGATTTTATTTTTTAGATTTCCAAAAGGAAAACAAAAAGGTTTGAAAGCCTCAGCTCTAATCCAACCTGCTCATGTTTCAGACGAGGAGACTAGACAGAAGTAAAGGCCAGTAACTGTCGAGATCCCACCGTTCACTGGTCGGAGCCAAGCCACCCAACCAGCCCTGAGCCAGAGGGCGGGCAGTAAGTGTGTGATATATCCTTCCTATATCCCTGCGTATGCCAGATTCTTTCCACACGTTATCTAATTTAATCTTACAGCAATCCAGTGGAGTAGGGGTTGTGATTTTTGTCAGTGAGATAAATGAGGCTCCGACACATCAAATAACTTTTTCTAAATCACACAGCTAACAGGTAGAGTGGCTCGCCTTCCAAAGAGAGACCTCTTCCCACAACATCAGGGGGTCAGATCGCTACAGGGGTTTGGGAGGTAGGGTGCCTTGTCTCGAATCCAGATTATAAACTCCTTGATGGCAGGTACCACCCCTAACACTGCCATTTCCACAGAGCTGCTAATAGAACATAGGGTCCTATGAGAAAAGAGGCTCACTAATTAGCTCTCCAAACCATGAAAATCTACTCATCACCTGCTCTGTGTCTAGCCTGCACTCAGGGCAATGGGCAGATTTAAAAAGAAGATATCACCGTCATTATAAAAATGTACTTGAGGAAGATGGCGGAAGAGTAAGACGCGGAGATCACCTTCCTCCCCAGATACACCAGAAATACATCTACACGTGGAACAACTCCTACAGAACACCTACTGAAGGCTGGCAGAAGACCTCAGACCTCCCAAAAGGCAAGAAACTCCCCACGTACCTGGGTAGGGCAAAAGAAAAAAAGAAAAAACAGAGACAAAAGGATAGGGACGGGACCTGCACCAGTGGGAGGGAGCTGTGAAGGAGGAAAAGTTTCCACACACTAGGAAGCCCCTTCGTGGGCGGGCTGAGACTGCGGGAGGCGGAGCGGGGAGCTTCGGAGCCGCGGAGGAGTGCACAGCAACAGGGGTGCGGAGGGCAAAGCGGGGAGATTCCCGCACAGAGGATCGGTGCCGACGGGCACTCACCAGCACGAGAGGCTTGTCTGCTCGCCCGCCAGGGCGAGCGGGGCTGCAAGCTGAGGCTTGGGTTTCAGTTTTGGTCGGAGCACAGGGAGAGGACTGGGGTTGGCGGCTTGAACATAGCCTGAAGGGGTTAGTGCACCACGGCTAGCCGGGAGGGAGTCCAGGGAAAAGTCTGCACCTGCCGAAGAGGCAAAAGACTTTTTCTTCCCTCTTTGTTTCCTGGTGCGCGAGGAGAGGGGTTTAAGAGCGCTGCTTAAAGGAGCTCCAGAGACGGGCGCGAGCCGCGGCTAAAAGCGCGGACCCCACGGACGGGCGGGAGACGCTAAGGCTGCTGCTGCCGTCACCAAGAAGCCTGTGTGCGAGCACAGGTCACTATCCACACCCGCCTTCCGGGGAGCCTGTGCAGCCCTCCGCTGCCGGGTTCCCGGGATCCAGGGACAACTTCCCCGGGAGAACGCACGGCGCACCTCAGGCTGGTGCAACGGCCTCTGCCGCCGCAGGCCCGCCCCGCACTCCGTGCCCCTCCCTCCCCCACGGCCTGAGTGAGCCGGAGCCCCCGAATCAGCGGCTCCTTTAACCCCATCCTGTCTGAGTGAAGAACAGACACCCTCCAGCGACCTACACGCAGAGGCGGGGCCAAATCCAAAGCTGAGCCCCTGTGAGCTGTGAGAACAAAGAAGAGAAAGGGAAATCTCTCCCAGCAGCCTCAGGAGCAGCGGATTAAAGTTCCACAATCAACTTGATGTACCTGCATCTGTGGAATACCTGAATAGACAACGAGTCATCCCAAATTGAGGAGGTGGGCTTCGAGAGCAAGATCTATGATTTTTTCCCCTTTTCCTCCTTTTGTGAATGTGTATGTGTATGCTTCTGTGTGAGATCTTGTCTGTATAGTATTGCTTCCACCATTTGTCCTAGGGTTCTATCCATGGTTTAAAAAATTTTTTTCTTAATAATTAATTTTAATAACTTTATTATACTTTACCTTCATTCTTTCTTTCTTTCTTTCTTTCTTTCTTTCCTTCCTTCCTTCCCTCCTTTAGACAACGAATCATCCCAAATTGAGGAGGTGGTCTCTGAGAGCAAGATTTATGATTTTTTTCCCCTTTACCTCTTTTTGTGAGGGTGTATGTGTATGCTTCTGTGTAAGATTTTGTCTGTATAGCTTTGCTTCCAACATTTGTCCTAAGGTTCTATCCGTCCCTTTTTTTTTCCTAAATATTTTTTAATTCAATAACTTTATTATACTTCATTTTATTTTATTGTATCTTCTTTCTTTCTGTCTTTTTTCTTCTTTCCCTCCTTCCTTCCTTCCTCCCTCCCTCCCTCCCTCCTTTCTTTCCTTCTTGCCTTCTTGCCTTCTTTGCTTCTTTCTTTCTTTCTTTCTTTTCTTTCTTTCTTTCTTTCTTCCTTCCTTCCCTCCTATCTTTCTTTCTTTCTTCATACTTCTACTAATTCTCTCTACTTTTTCTCCCTTTTATTCTGAGCCGTGCGGATGAAAGGCTCTTGGTGCTCCAGCCAGGAGTCAGGGCTCTGCCTCTGAGGTAGGAAAGCCAACTTCAGGACACTGGTCAACAAGAGACCTCCCAGCTCCACATAATATCAAACGGCGAAAATCTCCCAGAGACCTCCATCTCAACACCAGCACCCAGCTTCACTCAACGACCAGCAAGCTACAGTGCTGGACATCCTATGCCAAACAACTAGCAAGACAGGAACACAACCCCACCCATTAGCAGAGAGGCTGCCCAAAATCATAACAAGTCCACAGACACTCCAAAACACACCACCAGACGTGGACCTGCCCACCAGAAAGACAAGATCCAGCCTCATTCACCAGAACACAGGCACTAGTCCCCTCCACCAGGAAGCCTACACAACCCACTGAACCAACCTTAGCCACTGGAGACAGACATCAAAAACAGCGGGAACTACGAACCTGCAGCCTGCAAAAAGGAGACCCCAAACACAGTAAGATAAGCAAAATGAGAAGACAGAAAAACACACAGCAGATAAGGAGCAAGATAAAAACCCACCAGGCCTAACAAATGAAGAGGAAATAGGCAGTCTACCTGAAAAAGAATTCAGAATAATGATAGTAAAGATGATACAAAATCTTGGAAATAGAATGGACAAAATGCAAGAAACAGTTAACAAGGACCTAGAAGAAATAAAGATGAAACAAGCAACGATGAACAACACAATAAATGAAATTAAAAGTACTCTAGAAGGGATCAATAGCAGAATAACTGAGGCAGAAGAACGGATAAGTGACCTGGAAGATAAAATAGTGGAAATAACTACTGCAGAGCAGAATAAAGAAAAAAGAATGAAAAGAAGTGAGGACAGTCTCAGAGACCTCTGGGACAACATTAAACGCACCAACATTCGAATTATAGGGGTTCCAGAAGAAGAAGAGAAAAAGAAAGGGACTGAGAAAATATTTGAAGAGATTATAGTTGAAAACTTCCCTAATATGGGAAAAGAAATCGTTAATCAAGTCCAGGAAGCACAGAGAGTCCCATACAGGATAAATCCAAGGAGAAATATGCCAAGACACATATTAATCAAACTGTCAAAAATTAAATACAAAGAAAGCATATTACAAGGGAAAAACAACAAATAACACACAAGGGAATCCCCATAAGGTTAACAGCTGATCTCTCAGCAGAAACGCTACAAGCCAGAAGGGACTGGCAGGACATACTGAAAGTGATGAAGGAGAAAAACCTGCAACCAAGACTACTCTACCCAGCAAGGATCTCATTCAGATTTGATGGAGAAATTAAAACCATTACAGACAAGCAAAAGCTGAGAGAGTTCAGCACCACCAAACCAGCTTTACAACAAATGCTAAAGGAACTTCTCTAGACAAGAAATACAAAAGAAGGAAAAGACCTATAATAACGAACCCAAAACAATTCAGAAAATGGGAATAGGAACATACATATTGATAATTACCTCAAATGTAAATGGACTAAATGCTCCCACCAAAAAACACAGATTGGCTGAATGGATACAAAAACAAGACCCTTATATATGCTGTCTACAAGAGACCCACTTCAGACCTAGAGACACATACAGACTGAAAGTAAGGGGATGGAAAAAGATACTCCATGCAAATGGAAACCAAAAGAAAGCTGGAGTAGCAATTCTCATATCAGACAAAATAGACTTTAAAATAAGGACTATTAGAAGAGACAAAGAAGGACACTACATAATGATCAAGGGATCGATCCAAGAAGAAGATACAACTTAAATATTTATGCACCCAACATAGGAGCACCTCAATACATAAGGCAAATACTAACAGCCATAAAAGGGGAAATCGACAGTAACACATTCATAGTAGGGGACTTTAACACCCCACTTTCACCCATGGACAGATCATCCAAAATGAAAATAAATAAGGAAACACAAGCTTTAAATGATACATTAAACAAGATGGACTTAATTGATATTTATAGGACACTCCATCCAAAAACAACAGAATACACATTTTTCTCAAGTGCTCATGGAACATTCTCCAGGATAGATCATATCTTGGGTCACAAATCAAGCCTTGGTAAAGTTAAGAAAATTGAAATTGTATCAAGTATCTTTTCCGACCACAATGCCATGAGACTAGATATCAATTACAGGAAAAGATCTGTAAAAAATACAAACACATGGAGGCTAAACAATACACTACTTAATAATGAAGTGATCACTGAAGAAAAATAAGAGGAAATAAAAAAATACCTAGAAACAAATGACAATGAAGACACAACACCCAAAACCTATGGGATGCAGCAAAAGTAGTTCTAAGGGGGAAGTTTATAGCAATACAAGCCCACCTTAAGAAGCAGGAAACATCTCGAATAAACAACCTAACCTTGTACCTCAAGCAATTAGAGAAAGAACAAAAAAACCCCAAAGCTAGCAGAAGGAAAGAAATCATAAAAATCAGATCAGAAATAAATGAAAAAGAAATGAAGGAAACAATAGCAAAGATCAATAAAACTAAAAGCTGGTTCTTTGAGAAGATAAACAAAATAGATAAACCACTAGCCAGACTCATCAAGAAAAAAAGGGAGAAGACTCAAATCAATAGAATTAGAAATGAAAAAGGAGAAGTAACAACTGCCACTGCAGAAATACAAAAGATCATGAGAGATTACTACAAGCAACTCTATGCCAATAAAATGGACAATCTGGGAGAAATGGACAAATTCTTAGAAATGCACAACCTGCCAAGACTGAATCAGGAAGAAATAGAAAATATGAACAGACCAATCACAAGCACTAAAACTGAAACTGTAATTAAAAATCTTCCAACAAACAAAAGCCCAGGACCAGATGGCTTCACAGGCGAATTCTATCAAACATTTAGAGAAGAGCTAACACCTATCCTTCTCAAACTCTTCCAAAACATAGCAGAGGGAGGAACACTCCCAAATTCCTTCTACGAGGCCACCATCACCTTGATACCAAAACCAGACAAGGATGTCACAAAGAAAGAAAACTACAGGCCAATATCAATGATGAACATAGACGCAAAAATCCTCAACAAAATACTAGCAAACAGAATCCAACAGCACATTAAAAGGATCACACACCACGATTAAGTGGGGTTTATTCCAGGAATGCAAGGATTCTTCAATATACGCAAATCTATCAATGTGATAAACCATATTAACAAACTGAAGGAGAAAAACCATATGATCATCTCAATACATGCAGAGAAAGCTTTTGACAAAATTCAACACCCATTTATGATAAAAAACCCTGCAGAAAGTAGGCATAGAGGGAACTTTCCTCAGCATAATAAAGGCCATATATGACAAGCCCACAGCCAACATCATCCTCAATGGTGAAAAACTGAAAGCATTTCCACTAAGATCAGGAACAAGACAAGGTTGCCCACTCACAACACTCTTATTCAACATAGTTTTGGAAGTTTTAGCCACAGCAGAGAAGAAAAGGAAATAAAAGGAATCCAAATCGGAAAAGAAGAAGTAAAGCTGTCACTGTTTGCAGATGACATGATACTATACGTAGAGAATCCTAAAGATGCTACCAGAAAACTACTAGAGCTAATCAATGAATTTGGTAAAGTAGCAGGATACAAAATTAATGCACAGAAATCTCTGGCATTCCTACATACTAATGATGAAAAATCTGAAATTGAAATCAAGAAAACACTCCCATTTACCACTGCAACAAAAAGAATAAAATATCTAGGAATAAACCTACCTAAGGAGACAAAAGACCTGTATGCAGAAAATTATAAGACACTGATGAAAGAAATTAAAGATGATACAAATAGATGGAGAGATATACCATGTTCTTGGATTGGAAGAATCAACATTGTGAAAATGACTCTACTACCCAAAGCAATCTATAGATTCAATGCAATCCCTATCAAACTACCACTGGCATTTTTGACAGAACTAGAACAAAAAATTTCGTAATTTATATGGAAACACAAAAGACCCCGAATAGCCAAAGCAATCTTGAGAACGAAAAAAGGAGATGGAGGAATCAGGCTCCCTGACTTCAGACTATACTACAAAGCTACAGTAATCAAGACAGTATGGTACTGGCACAAAAACAGAAAGATAGATCAATGGAACAGGATAGAAAGCCCAGAGATAAACCCACACACATATGGACACCTTATCTTTGATAAAGGTGGCAGGAATGTACAGTGGAGAAAGGACAGCCTCTTCAATAAGTGGTGCTGGGAAAACTGGACAGATACATGTAAAAGTATGAAATTAGATCACTCCCTAACACCATACACAAAAATAAGCTCAAAATGGATTGAAGACCTAAAGGTAAGGCCAGAAACTATCAAACTCTTAGAGGAAAACATAGGCAGAACACTCTATGACATAAATCACAGCAAGATCCTTTCTGACCCACCTCCTAGAGTAATGGAAATAAAAACAAAAATAAACTAATGGGACCTAATGAAACTTCAAAGCTTTTGCACAGCAAAGGAAACCATAAACAAGACCAAAAGACAACCCTCTGAATGGGAGAAAATATTTGCAAATGAAGCAACTGACAAAGGATTAATCTCCAAAATTTACAAGCAGCTCATGCAGCTCAATAACAAAAAAACAAACAACCCAATCCAAAAATGGGCAGAAGACCTAAATAGACATCTCAGCAAAGAAGATATACAGACTGCCAACAAACACATGAAAGAATGCTCAACATCATTAATCATTAGAGAAATGCAAATCAAAACTACAATGAGATATCATCTCACACCAGTCAGAATGGCCATCATCAAAAAATCTAGAAACAATAAATGCTGGAGAGGGTGTGGAGAAAAGGGAACACTCTTGCACTGCTGGTGGGAATGTGAATTGGTTCAGCCACTATGGAGAACAGTATGGAGGTTCCTTAAAAAACTACAAATAGAACTATCATATGACCCAGCAATCCCACTACTGGGCATATACCCTGAGAAAACCAAAATTCAAAAAGAGTCATGTACCAAAATGTTCATTGCAGCTCTATTTACAATAGCCCGGAGATGGAAACAACCTAAGCACCCATCATCGGATGAATGGATAAAGAAGATGTGGCACATATATACAATGGAATATTACTCAGCCATAAAAAGAAACGAAATTGAGCTATTTGTAATGAGGTGGATAGACCTAGAGTCTGTCATACAGAGTGAAGTAAGTCAGAAAGAAAAAGACAAATACCGTATGCTTACACATATATATGGAATTTAAGAAGAAAAAAAAATGTGTCATGAAGAACCTAGGGGTAAGACAGGAATAAAGACACAGACCTACTGGAGAACAGACTTGAGGCTATGGGGAGGGGGAAGGGTGAGCTGTGACAGGGCGAGAGAGAGTCATGGACATATACACACTAACAAACGTAAGGTAGATAGCTAGTGGGAAGCAGCCGCATGGCACAGGGATATCGGCTCGGTGTTTTGTGACCACCTGGAGGGGTGGGATAGGGAGGGTGGGAGGGAGGGAGACGCAAGAGGGAAGAGATATGGGAACATATGTATATGTATAACTGATTCACTTTGTTATAAAGCAGAAACTAACACACCATTGTAAAGCAATTATACCCCAATAAAGATGTTAAAAAAAAAAAATGTACTTGAGTGCTGTCCTAGTCAGGGTTCCTGGTTGCATAAAATATAAACTAAGTTAGTTTAACTTTTAACTAGAAAAAGAGTTCACTGGAAGAATATCAAATTGGTGGAATTACTATGAAGACTAGAGAGGATATCTTTGAAAACAAGGGGAAACCAATGGAGGCCAAGAAGGCAGAATAGGGCTTCCCTGGTGGCACAGTGGTTGAGAGTCCGCCTGCTGATGCAGGGGACACTGGTTCATGCCCTGGTCTGGGAGGATCCCACATGCCATGGAGCGGCTGGGCCCGTGGGCCGTGGCCGCTGAGCCTGCACGTCCGGAGCCTGTGCTCCGCAGCGGGAGGGGCCACAGTAGTGAGAGGCCCGCGTACAACAACAAAAAAAAAGAAGGCAGAATAACATCCAAAATCACACCATGACAAAAATCAGGCTACAGACACCACACGCCACCCAAGGGTGGCCAACTCACCCTTCAGTGTGGCCCCCCAAAACTGGCCTGGCCCAACGTACAGAAGTTTATTCTCACTGTTGTTAACAAAAGATACCGACTGCTGCTACTGCTGCTGCTGAAGGAATTCATTCTAAACTGGGCTCTGCTTGATTATGACTCTCTTCAGACTCAAGGTTGCAAGCCCAGGCATGAGCACCTGATTGGCTCAGCAGAGATCACGTGCTAAGCACAAACCACCAGGAAACTGAGAGAAGAAATGTCCACCCTCCTCTGGCTTCCACTGTGGGAAGTAGGACATTCCTCCCTTTGGGTATTAGTCAGCTATTGCTGTATAACAAATAATCCCAAAAGTTAGCAGCTTAAAACAATAGCATGTATTATCTTACAGTTTCTGACAGTGAGGGATCTGGAAGCAGCTGGGCGGTTCTGGCTCAGAGTCTCTCGTGGAGGTGTTGATAAGATATTAGTGAGAAGGCCTGACAGAAGCTGAAGGATGCACTTCCAAGGTGGCTTACTCTCATGGCCAGCTAGTTACTGGCAGGAGGCCTCAAGCTGCTTGAGTGTGCTCATAACATGGCAGCTGGCTTCTCCCAGGGCAGGAGATCCAAAGAAGAGCAAAGCAGAAGCTGCAGTGTGTCCTATGACCCAGCCTCATAATCACATACCATCACTTCTGCTGTATCCTATCCATCACATGGACCAACCCTAATAAATACAATGTTGGAGGGGACTACAAGGGCATGAAGACAGGCAACAGGGATCATTAGTGGCTATCATGGTACCTAGCAATTATACTTGGGTTTTCCCAAAACAAGGAAAGGTGTTAAGAGACTACACAGCCCATAACAGTTACTGGCCATTGCAAGTACCACCTAGACACAGAGCCTGCCTTCTACGTTGTTGGCACTTTGATAGAAGAAAATATTAATAGCATATAAAGTAATAAAATAAACTGAGATAAAATGTTATCTCAGTTCAAAATAAATAAGTATCAAATTTTATCTGCTCTAAGTGACATCATCCACTACTTTGAGTTAGGTTATTAGTAAGATGTCACTAAAGACAATTTCACAGTTCTACTTAAACTTAGCCCTAGAAATAAACACTTGCACATACAAAGCTGAGATTCAATAGGAAAATAAATGTTTTCATTTTGAGTGTGTTCCTAGGTGTGCTTTGTTCCCCTGGCAGCAATAATCCCAGTAATGGGGGGAATCCATGACCTGCCGAGGGATTCCAAGTCTTCAGAATCAAGCTCATTAGAGTTCTGCTTTCATGATGGACATTTCTATATCTGGTTGCAAATTAAAGGAAGCAAATATCTTGAAGGCTGGCCAGGCCCAAGGCACAGAAGCATAAAGCGTGTTCTCCTTCCTTTTTCCACATCATGTTTTTCATAGGCATGAAAATACCAGCCATCCCCTCCTAGACTCGACCACTTAGCCTGACTTGCATCTGTTCTATTCCTACCCCACCCCCACCCCGTCTCAAGTTCCCATCCCAGCACTTTCTTTTTATTCCCTTTATTCAAGATGAGATTGTCTCTACATTTTCCCAGAGAAGAAAATAAACAGGGGGGTGGGGCGGAGATTTCTTATCTGTCTTGTTTTCCCATTTTCGGCAACCAATGTCATTTTCATAATTCTGAGCCAAGTGCCTAAGAGGGAATGGAATCAGTTTTAAAAATTGTGGCATCTGGGGTCCCTGGTGAACTAGAGTCCACAACATTCCTGGCCTACTCTAAGCAAGAAACAAAGCATATCTTTAAGTTTCTCAGCAAACTAATATGCATGTGACAAGAGCTGTAATCAATAAGTAACTTGATAAAGTGGATAAAAATTGACCCAGGAGAGGAGTGTAACATCCTATTAAGCAAATTCAGCCCAGACTGCTTTCAATCAGCCATCCGAGCTGTCCAACTCAGAGACCGAAGTCTCTGTGGGAGAAGGTGGATCAATACTTTAAGCCCAAACTCCTTAAACTTTGTACTAACAACAAACAAGAAGAAAAAAAAAGTGATGCCCTCTAAATTTAAAAACAGAAAAAAAGATGGAAAAGGCAGGGGAGGGGCAAGAAATATGTAAACTGTAAGTTACACACAGCTCCCAAGGGATAAATCTGTCTTTCCTGAACTAGACAAATGCTTACATCCACCAGCCCAGCCACAAATGATCCGTCATGAATACTGAAAGAGGAGAAGGAAATATTCAGGTCACAAATTTATCTGACTGAAAGTCAGGAACTAAGTGAAGCCTGCAAAAGTTTGATTTTTTTTTCATTAATATTGGGGGAGGAAAAAAAATACTGCAAGATGCTGGGGCACAGAGGCAAGGGAGGCATTGCAGGCTGCAATTTTTTTTTTTTAATTGCATGAATACCATCATATAAATATTTTCATTTGTGAGGGAAGTGTGATTCTGCGTAAAAGAGTTCTCATGAATAAGTACCAAGCATCCAAAGCAGACCTCCACTGGAATTCCAGAAGCACTTCCGCCGCCCTACCTGAGCACCAGCCTCTTCCTACCTATCCACAACAGCCAATCAAGAAAGCAATTCTCAACGTTCCAGGCTGCTGAGAGAGGATATCAGAGGACTGAGTTCTGCAGTGCTCTAACTGGATTCTAACTTATGGGGGCCATCAAACATCTACTCATGTAAGGGCCAAACAAAGAGATGAAAAGTGAGAAACAATGCCAGGATGATAGCCCGGGTAAATTATTTTATAGCCATTTCTCCTCCACCCTGGTCCCACAGGAAAAGAATTACCTAATCAAGACTACCTCCCATCCCTCTCTTTGCAACTCAATTTACTGTGGATTTACGAGCACCTACTATAGCACCTACTATATGTTAAACACTGCCACAGGGGAAAAATGCCTAAGACAGGTCCCTCCCTCAAGCTCCTCCAAACTGTCCAGCGTCTGGGTGAAGGAGAGACAGCTGGTAACCTGCCTGCAGGTAGGGAGTGGAAAGCCAGCCAGCAAGGAGAGGTGGCCATTCACACCGCCGGTGTTTGTAAATGTGGCTGAATGGAAATGGCAAAGGTTTACAATCACAGAAACGAGGGTCCAAGTCCTGGCTTTGAGCAAGGAATGCAACTGATCTGAGCTTCAGTTTCCCCATCTATAAAATGGGGAGAGAAATACCGACCCCGTGCGGTTTTTCGGAAGATTAAACAAGATGATAACATATAAACTGCTGGGAAAGTGCTTGAGACCAGGTAGGTGCTGATCGATGTCAGCTACTTCCCCTTCTCTTCACAATGAAAGTCTTTGGCAGGGGCTCAGCGCCAGCACAGAGCAAACATGGATTCTATCCCCCACGCACTTCGTGTCTGGGAGGAGGGCACCTGGACACAGCAAGGAAGGTAAACTCCCCATTCCACGCTGGCCCTGTCAGCTCACCTGCTCACTGCTGCAGAGCTGGGGAGAAAAAGAATCGCCCGGGAGTGGGAAGACATTGTATCCAATGCTGGGAAAGATGATTGAGGCATTACAGAAACTGAAGAGGTAATGTGAACAGACACTTTGCAAAGCCATTTCTCCTCCCTTGTAACTGAACTAGGCAGCCTGCTGATCCTCCGAGGAGGATGGGAGGGTCTCTAATAGGAGCCCCTCACCCACCCAGGCTCACCGAGCAAAGAACTGGTCTAGACACTTGGGTGAATACAAAGGCGGTCAAGACACAGTCCTGGCCCCCAAGGAGCCTACAAGTAAGGGAGAGGAGACAGAAACGGATGAAAAGTTCTATGTCAATCACAGCCTCTGCCAGAGCAGCTCCCCACCTAGGGGGAGCACCTCCCCACCTAGGGGGAGCACCTCCACCCAGCCCCCACCCTGCACTCTTTGTACCATAGGGTTCCTTCCACCCTCAGACATGGGAGATGCAACTAAGAGTATGTGAACAACTTAGCTGATTTAAAGGTTTGCCAGACATGGATGATGTGACCCAGATATAAGAACAGGCTCCGAGCCCATCTGATACTTGCTCAGAAATGTTAACTGACCGAGGCCTTTTGCAGTGGGAGCTAAAGCTGAAAGTTGTAACGTAGAGAACAGCACCGTGATGCACCACGTGCAAGTTAAGTTGGGAGGATGTAAAAAGTATGAGTAAGGAGGCAGGGAAAAAATCAGGCAGTGTAGGTTGTATCTGTCAACCAACCTGTCAAGGTCCTGGCAGGAAGAGGATTCTATGCTCAAACTGAGTAATCTGAGAAAGATCGGATGAAGAGATTATGTTCAAAGCTGGGGGCAGGGTTTAGGGAAATTAACAAAGGATGATGTGGTACCTGAGAGCTGGTAACAACGGTACTGTTGCCACCCTTAGGCCTGACGTCATTAGAACCAGGAGAGGGGAGCTGAACGGAGAGGCTGCCTTGGGCAGAGGTGGCAGCCAGCCTGCAGCCGCCAGCAGGAAAGGAGCTGGAGGGTAAGTCCTCAACTCCACCCTCCTCCTGCCCCCATTCTCCAGCCCCGCCTCCACTGGACAAACCAAACCACAGCCCGTGGGCCACCCATTCAAGTGGGGAGGGAAAGGGTCCTCCCTGTGGCGGCACTTTGCCCCAAAAGAGATCAACACTGAATCTGCGTGATGTCACAGCTGGTTCTGACCAGCTGAAGTTGTTCACCGACTGAACTCCGAGTGACTCGGGGAGGCCAGGTCCTTATTGGACCCTTACTGCAGGCTGCTTCCTCACCAATGAACAAGGGGACTTGTTTCAACTGATCAGGCTCCGACCTACTGAGAGGGCTAGTTTCTGATCTTTAATCGGCATTACTGTCCTGAGACCCTCTTACTGAGTCTTTTTTTAAAAAATACTAACTCTTCTTCCTCTGGGAACAACTCAGTGGATTTATTCACTGCTATTTTGTTCATTTGCCTGGCAAGTAAAAAAAAACTCTGTTTCTATGTTTTAATGGTTTTTGTGCCACCCCAGGGCACAGAGCAGGGTACGGAAGGGTGAAAGATGGATCTGGAGGGGTAAACAAAGCTATTCAGAGTGAATGTTGGGAGAAAAAGGTCCATAGAGAAAGCAACTAAGGAGCAGAGGAACAGAGAGCAGAGTCCCTGAAATAAATGATGAGACACAAGAGTCAAGTTCACAAACTCTTGTGATCCCCAAAGCCACCCTTGGGGCTCCAGGTCCAACCTCCAATTCTGCCCTTCTTGAGGCTGGCTCTCTGGCTCTGCCTGGATTCCCAGACAACTGTTCCCTTAGGTACAAGATGTCTGTGACACACAGGCCACCTGGCCTCCTTCTCTTGACTTCCCACCGAGAAGCTCTCCTCCCCACCTGTGGTCTTTCTCCAGCTCCTCCCAGGGACTCAGTGGGCCACCACTGAGCTTGAATGTAGGTCATTCAACAGTTAGGATGGCCCGGCCCCACTGAAGTCACCAAGGATTTGGGGTGGGGCAGCCCCTACCCCTTTATACTCTGTCCATTCAGTCTCCCCAGAACTTTGACCTCGGCTGGGCAGGTATTTAGAAAGTGCTTTATTGAAGAGATGGGACAAATTGCAACAGGGAATGATAACAAAGAAGGCTAGTTAAAGTTCTTAGTAACTTAATCTTTCCCCAGCATGATCCCCACCCCCGCCAAAAAATGCAGTATGGTTTCTCCTCAGCTCCATCCTGGGAGCCAAATTCAAGAGCAAAGGAGCCTTCTTATCTTTTAATGGCTGCCCCTTGGTTACTGGGATAGATCATTCTAGAAAGGTCAGGATTAAATTGTTGTTCTCCTGCCAGGGAGAGGGATGTGGCATGAAGAGGGTGTAGTCAGCTTCCTCTAGTTACACTTATAAGAAGGCCCAGAACGTGTGGGTGACCCACGGGAAGTTTGGCCCTTACAACCCAAAAGCCAAACCCCAATCCCAAGTCCCAAAGAGGGAGAGATCACCGTGGGCCAGCGGGTCCAGCCAAAGACTCAGCTAAATATGCCCTCTTAGATCAGCATCGGCATCCAGGCGGCAGGCGAGCGTCAGCGATACAGCACAGTTGACTCAGGACTGAGGCAAGGAGGAGTTAAGTAGACACATGCGCTATTTAATCTGCAACTGGAAATTCTACAGCCAAAACATGTGGAAAGCAACTCCGTGAGCAACATTTTACACAGTTTTCATCAAAGAAACTCTGCTGCCTGCCTCTCTTGGGCTCATTTCCCAGGAGAGAAGAAAGAGAAAGCATGTAGGGATGCCCTCTGTGTCCTTGACTTGACGTGTGTGTGTGTGTGTGTGTGTGTGTGTGTGTGTGTGTGTGTGTGTGTGTGTGTGTTGGGGCGTGGGGGGGAAGAGTAAGAGCCACTCCAAAGAAGACAGCCCCAAGACGAGATGCATCCAAACCCTGCTGGAAAATAAAGAGTGATGGGAAGGGGGTGCTGGCAATGGGGTGGGCTGTGCCACCTGCTCGCTGGGAAACCCTCTTAAGGCTAGAATAACCCTGTTATCAGCAGCGACATCACCTACCCAAGGCCAACTCCACTACACATGGCCAAGAGTGGGCTTCCCACACAGGCAAAACAGGGAGTCCCCAGAGGCCCGAAAAGACGCCCAGCTGCTTCCCTAAGTTCTACCCCCTCCACTGACTTGCCACCGTGCCCCCAAATTGCCACCGAGAAATTCACCTCTGTCCACAAATGACCTTCTCTGCTCCAAACCAGTATGGCTCCTAAAAGTCTGCACAGGTGGCTCTCAAACCTCAGCAGAGCCCCTGAAATAACAGGTTACCTGAAGGGCTTGCAAAATCACGAGGGGTTGGTCCCACCCCCTGAGTAGATCTGGGCCAGGGCCTGAGAATTTACATTTCTGCAAGTTCCCAGGGACCACTTGTTGAGAGCCATGGACCTGCATGGAGAGCCACCTCTGGCTTCATTGACCCTGGCATCTGTCGTCGGGCAGGGAGCAGCTACTGAAGGGACAAGACACTGGAGCTGTGAATTTCGACAGTGGAAGCAGGAAAGGTAGCCCGGGGGGAGGAGCAGTGCCCAGCAGTGAGCCGAGTCCCTTTGGCGGACCTGCCAGTGCCAGCAAATCCTGGGGCCTGGAAGAACTCCACGGGGAATCGGGTGGGAAGTGAGGGGTCCTTCACTCCCTTCCTTCCGGAGGGCATACAGCTAGCCCTGCCACCATCCCCAGGCCGGAGGGCAGCTCCGGTTGCTGTCTGAAGTCTGGGACCTGGCAGGTGGAGCAGCCCTGCAGTGGGGCTCCAGGGCCACTGCGTCCTTCCCTTTCACACTGACTATTCACATCCAAAGCTGCTTCTCCAGACTCGGCCCTGCTTCCCCGAACACTGGGGATGAGGGGCCCGGCATGTGACTTCGGGACATCTGTTTTCCCTTTGCATGTTTCTCATCCTGATTCCTCTCTCCCCGCTCCCGTCTTTCTCTATCACAATGCGGCTTCCCAGAAATAGAACTCCGAAAAGCTCCAGGAAAATGTGAGGGGTCCACTCAGTTTAAACTACAATTGAAAATCTTCCTGCCTTATGCACCCACTTTGAAACGGAGAGCACGCGTTCTTCGGGTGGGAGACAAAAGGGCCGCCCTTCCCCCCAGCCACACAGTCCTGCAGGCTTGTTTCAGAACCACAATTAGAAAGGGCTCTTAGGATTTTAAACATGGATTTCTAAATAATACATATGGGACTTTTTTTTTTCAGAGAGAAGAGCTTTCAAAGGTCCAGTTAGCTACTCCTTTGCATATCAAGAAATTCTTTTTATCTATCAAAAGGATTCTCTGGGTCAGGCCAGGAGCAAGGATAGAACCTTAAAAGATGAGGAATTATCGGCTGACCAGTGAAAGATGTTAATCACTGCTTGATACCTATATAAAGAAGGCAGCGTTGCTCTAGGTACTGATGCTAAAATGCATAATGCAAACAGATCATGGTCTCATAGAGCAGGGGAATGGCCTGGAACAGGGATGGCCAAAGATACACTTGCTTTAGTCGGTGGCTTTTGGACCCATTTTTGGTTTGGGCAGCTCTTTAAGGAGAACACTGAAGCCCAAACTCCCCAGCCCCCATTCCCAAATCCCAACATCGAGTCCCTCAGTGACCAAATGGTCAGCTTGTCCCTGCTAGAGCATTTGCAGGAAACATCCCTCAGCAGCCCTTTCGCCCATCCACCAAGTCAGTCTTGCTTATAGCAGTGTGAGCTAAACTAACATACACACATACACACACACACACACACACACACACACACACACACACACACACACACCAGCTATCTTTCTCCATCTTCCCAAAGCTGCAGTCATCATGAGACGTGTTCAAATAACAAAATCACCATTCTGTGTATTTCTTGGCATTTACAGCAACACCTTGTCAGGTTTCCCCAAACCCATAAATACACTGTCACAAAGGTTCCCCTTTACAGCCCAATGTGAAGGAACTCGGCCATCTGCTTTCAGGTTTCAACCATTTTCACTAATCTTCCACTTTGTTTTATGGGCTGGGATTAGGCCTGGTTTCCGCAGGTACCCAGGTTTCATTCTACTGCCTGTCAGTTTTTCCATCACGGGCCACATGTGTAGGCTGATGAGCGGAGCTCAGACACTCATCCTGCCTAACGAATGGTCCTTGTCAATGAACTTTAACCTCCTTGGTGCTGCCCATTACGAAGCACATCTTTCACTCTCTCAGGGATAAGCTAAGAAAAGGAAAAAACCCTGCTCTGGAATGATGCAGCCAAATGTTGCAATTCGCAAAGTACGACAGCTATGGACTCCTTCAGCGTGAAAGGACACTGCATCTGCGGATGGTTCTTAGGTTCTATGTGAACAGAGCAGCTTCACAGGCTTTTGGAGAAATACAAAGATACTGCAACACACAGCAACTGTGTCCTTCAGTGACGATGACAAGAGTCCAAATCTCTGCCCTGGGTGCTGAGCAGGTGTGCTTGTGGGTAAAGGGAGAGCCCTACAAGAGCTTAGAGCAGTGGTTCTCCAAGTGTGGTACCCAGACCAGCAGCATCAGCATCACCTGGATTTAATAAGATCTCCGGTGACTGGGAGACACATCAAAGTCGCAGAAGCACTGCCTTAGGGGTCAGAGCGGGGTGCCGCATGCTGACGCTGTGTAGCTGGGAGCCTGTGTGGCTCAATGGGGAAGAGGTCACACTGGTCTGGAAAGTCCTAGATTACAGTCCTGGTTCTGTACCAGCTGGCAATCTGACTCGGCCACTTCACTTCTGGGGACAGCTATAGAAGAAGATCCCTGGTTTTCCAAGTTGACTGCCCATTGGAATCAACTGGAAATTTTTTTTTAACTATGGATGCCCAGGTCCCACCCGCCAGAGATTCAAATTTAATTGGTATGGGGTATAGCCTGGACATCTTTAAAAGTTCCCCACGTGGCTGTAATATGCAGCCAAGGATGAAAACCCATGCACTTGGCCGCCTTTAAGGTCTTTACTTGCTCTAAAATCCAAGTATTTGGTCAATTCTATGGCTCGAGATAAGCACTAGAGGGAAAAACAATTCTTAAGCCTAAAGCTAGGACACTCCCAAGGACTGGATTTGCTTTATTATATCCCTGAATTAAGTAGGTTTAAGTACAATAATCATCGAAAGCTCTGATTAATTAGGTTCCAGTTAATTGAAGTCCTACTCTAGCATATTCTTTTTAGTGGATTTCATATTTCACATGGGAGATTCACAGCATGGACTCTATTCCTCATCAGAATCTCCACTCTTAAATTTTATTTAAGCAAGTTGATGACCTGCCTATCTATTTTTTTTCCTCTGAAGTCAAGTTATAAATGTATAGTGAGTTCTGTCCTCTAATGCCAAATGTATGATCTTTTTTCAAATCCACATGTTCACTGAAGTTAGAGGGAGATATTTTACAATGAAGAGGAGTTGTTTTCAGTCTCCCTTCTGAACAACTGCATTGCATTTCATCCCTTCCTATGTGCATTTCTTGCTGTTTTATCTGGGAAAAGACACTGTGGTTTTTGGTTTCCACTGACCGACCTATTTAGCGCCCCTTCTTTGGATTAGTTTGGCTAGGTGAATCAATTTATATAGTCCCTTCTGAGTGTCACTCTTAGTGACAAGCAGAAAATTGAAATTTGCAAGCCATTAGCTGTTAAGATTGCACATAAGATTTTAAGATTTGTTTAAAAACAAAGAGAAAGAGAAAAAGAAAACTGGTCAGGTTAGGAGCTCTTTCTTTTTTAAAAAAAAAAAAAGCTCTCTCTATATATACATGATGTATGTTCAATAAATATAATAGGAGTGAATGCCTCTAGCCTTATGTGAAACTGAATCACTATCTGTGGAGCCACCAGAAATCAGCATCCCCCTCCCAGGTTCCCTCTCAGGCCCCACAGTGCTCAGGAGATGCTCTCTCCAAACACCTGCTTCATCCTTCTCTGTCCGAGGACGGGCTTCCTCTGATTCCCCACACGTGTGAAAAAGATGGTGCCCGCCCCCCCGCCCCCCCCCCACCACCACTTGTCAGCTTATAACACTCAAGTTCAAGCAAATGGCCTCCAATTAACATGACTCTCTCAGTCACAGCTCTGTATACCCAGGAGAAGGGATATGAGGGCCTGGCATAGGTCAGGTGTCCATACCTGTTTCAGTCTGTAGCCACTGATGGGTAGGACATTAAGTACAAACATGGCTGCCATCACCTGCCATGTTGGACAACAAGAGGTAAAGCTCAGAGAAAGGTGAGCATGAGGAACTGGGCAGATTCTCCCAAAAGGAGTTTCCAACCATTGCCCATTTATGTGAATAACAGAGTTTCAGCAACAAGGTCTCTGAGACCCACAATTATTCCTCCAAGTTGGACTGTTGTCATGGATATCAGGGACATTCCCACCTGAGTCCTCCCACACCTCATGGAGCACTGATGGAGGCAATAGAGGATCCGGTGTTCTATACTGTCTCGAGCATGATGCATGACCAAGACTGATAGTTCTCCCCAATATCTATCTCTTCTTCTGTAAAACTAGAACTTGTCGTTAGGAAGATGGCCAGCCAGAATAAAGGTGACACTTCTTAGCCTCCCTTGCATCTAGGTACGGCCATGGGACTACATTATGGCCAACAGGGTTTGAGCAAAAGTGGTAAATGCAACTCTTGAGCCATGCTCGTAAAGGGAAGGGGTTCTCCCTCTCCTCTTCCTCCATCCTTCATTCTGCTGCTTAGAATGTGGACGTGGACATGGTGGCCAGGCGTCTTGGACTATGAGGATGAGGGAACAGTATAAGGTTGGCAGAGCAACAATACAGAAGGTGCCTGGGCCCCTGATGATGTCAGAGAGCAGAGCCACCATAACAGCTTGACCTTTTATGTAAGAAATATATACAGGTCTACCCTGTTTAAACCACCGTCATTTTTTTACTTCTATCACACACAGCAGAAACTATGTCCTAACTAATGCTGCTTGTACAATCATAAAGTTCCAGAACTTTAGTCTTACCATCTAATTTAGAAAGTATCCAGTCCAACCGTTCATAGTACAAATGAGGATTTAGTGACCAAGAAGAGAGAATGACTGCCTCATCACATATCTGGGGCTTGACCTAGGTCTTCTGACCCATCCCCATCCCACTCCCAGCCTCAGAACTTTTTCTATCATACTGCATTGATTTCCTCCACTAAGTAGGCAATGGAGATTCAGCTATGAATGATCAAATTTGGTTTTTAAAGACTTTTTCCCACATACAAGATGATGCGTAAGTGAAACAACAGCAATCCCCTCCTTGCAAAAGGAACAAGAAGTTCTGGTTCTGGGTCTGCCCACTTTTGTTTCTCTACAGCCCACACTTGGGATCCTCACTGTTATCTCCAGATTTAGCATAAGGTGGGCGCTGTAGGACACACAGGAAGTCACTGCACCTCCCTGGGCCTTCCATTCCCCCTTGGAAAAATGAAATTGGACAAATCCATTTGGCTCTGAAAGTCTAAAGTTCTGTTAAGGTTGTAAGCTCTCCAGTCTGACCCTGACAAAAGTGTGACTTCTTTTGAAACCATTTCCCCACTTTCAGAAGACAAAACCAAGCTTCTGAACATGAAGGCTTCAAGTGCCACAGACTCCGTGCTCCCCACTGCCCAGGCCTCAAGCAGGCCCTCCTAGATGCAGAGAAGCGGGATCTGGTGGGCAGAGGGACATGAGCCAATCACTCACCATCAGTTCTTGTTCTGCTCCCCTGTTCTTTGCCCTTTTCCTTACATTTGTGTGGAATAGGATGGAGACGGCTGTGCTTTGCTGTGCCCTGAGCACATCTTGGAAAGTGGGACCTTTGAGAGCAAAGGTGGAAAGGGAAGAGCAATGAAGACACTACTCTTGGTCCTGCCTTCTTTTTGCCCTTCTTGGTAGACTTTACATGAACAGAACCTGGTTTGGGGACTCCCGTTTTCACCCATTTTGTGGGAAAGGAGAGACACACATAGAACTTCCAAACACAATCTGTACCCCACCTTAGACTCACTGTTTGCTTTTGGAAATAAAAAGCTAAATGCATGGGGAGATGAAATCAGAAAAAAATGGAAACGACCCAATAAGTGGTTTGCCTCTTCTTACCAACAGGAGTGAAGAACAAAGGGCACAGAAGGAAAATCAACCCAGAACTCAACAGTATACATCTCATCATCTACTCCCTGCCTTTAGCAATAATTTAAAATTAAACCTTTAAATATTTGCCTCTTGGTTACTTCTTTGCTGCTCACACTTCCACTCCTCACTGCGCTGTCATGTCACTCACTACTAAGCAAGATGCAGCCCACGACCCCCTTGCAGGTGGGGGAGCGGGGGTGATGCTAAAGCACCAGTAGGATATGACAGATGATCACACCTCCACCAGGGAGAGTTAATGATGCCTTTAAAGGCGGCTCCTAATCCCTCAACCAGAACTGAGGAGACAAGAGGCACCGCTCAGTGAGAGGTGGGGGAGTGTTCTCTGTCTGGCTCATGCAGAAGCAGCACCTGGATTCAGCCACGTTCCACCCACACCCTACAGAGCTGCCCAGGGTCTCAGTAATCTCCCGTGCACTTCTAGTCTCAGAATGGTTCACCTTTCCCAGTTCGTCTCCCAGGCCCTACGGAAACATGAAGACTTGTCTGCTGGACACAGAGGAGGTAGCTGAGTGCCAGGACGCTCCACAAAGCCCAAGCCCAAGGCTCTCCTTGTAATCATAAGATGCCCAGTTCTGCCAGAGGGAAGACAGAGGGGCCTTTCCAGACAAACAACTCTAAGTTAAGAATGAGGGTCTCCAAGGCAGGCTGACTTACCCTATCTCTCTTGAGAATGACCCTTCTTCTCTTTCTGAATGAGAGGCTGACGGGCTGAAGCTAGGAGGGAACCAAGAGCCACCACCTGGGGCACTTAACACACACGGTCTCATTTCATCCCAACAATCACTTGAGAGCCATGCGTGGCCATTATCCCCATTTCACAGATTTAGAGAGACTGAATGACTTGTCCAAGGTCATATGATCAGTCAGTGCTGAAGCCAGGATTCCGACCCACATCTGAGCTCCTCACTAAATCATTAAGACCTGCCAGAGCAAGGAGATCATCTGTGACGCAGCTGCTTGGGCCCAAGCTCAAGTGTATATCACTGACCTCTGCTTCCTGAAGGAAGGCCTCTGAGAATGTCTCCTAAGAGGCCCTGGACAACTGGGACAGCCTGTTTCCTCTTAGGAGTTGCTTTTCTTCCAACACTTCTGCTACACTGGGGCTCACATTGGGGAAATCCATCATCAGGCCAATGAATTTTTTTCCTAGGTTCCTGTTTTCGAATACGCCCCATTTTAAAGAACACCAGTTCCCGACCTCGGAACTACTGATTATTTCTATCACTGGGTTTCTCTACACATTTCTGAAAAGCTTGAATGTATGACAGTCTTTTTCTCCTGTCACACAGAATCTCTCTAAGATGATCCACCATATCTATGCCTCACAGATACTCAGCCTTTCTCTTAAAAATATAAATGCAAGACCTCTTTTGCAAAGGGCAACTCAAGTTTCAAAAATACACCAGGAAGGTTTTTATGTTCACACACTGGATCAAGACTTCGGTTTAATGAGTCAGCCCAACCCTGCATTTGCAGGGGCCTCGCGGGACCGGTGCAGCACCCACCCTTACAGCTTCTGCTCCAACCCCTGGCCCCTGTTCCACCCGTTGATACCAACTGCAAATAACTGTGAATTATCATCTTGCCCATGTAAGAAACTGTCTTTAAGAAAAAGATTATTCTTTATCCACTTGAGATAACTACTTCAAATTTCAAAGCTAATAGGTTACAGAATGCTAAGGAGGCAAAAACAATCACTAGGCGATGTTAATTAAACCCGAATCGAATTACTAACTAAGAATAGACCCAGGAAAACAAAACTTTCTTCAGCCAAACTGAAATCTCTATGTGAGTTACAAGTTGAATGCATGCCATTTAGCCTTTCAACTGCAAGGCCTAACGGTTTCTGGAAAGTGCTCACTGAGGACACGCAGCTCCCAGGATGCCGTTCGCTGCAGCCAAATTCTAAGACCTTCATCAGGGCAACATATTAAACTGTGTGGAGAACGTATTAAAATAGCCTCCACTTTCATAAATCCAACCTTGCCAGTATTTGCAAACACTGAATTCTGAAAATCATGCCATAAATAAAAATTTTACAAGCCATCACCTCTTCCTTAAACTCAGCCATGGACCATAAAAAAATTATCAAGTTGCATCTCTCCAAAATGTGCATGGTCTCCGGGCCCAAGGGAGCCTTCACAGATGAAAAAGGAAGGTGTGCGGTCCCTGGGGGCCTGGGCAGCCCTTCCCTGCAGCCCAGAGGTGCCTCCACATCTTGTAACTCCTGCAGCTTCACCCTTAAAATGAAACTTAGAAGCTGACAGATACCAACAGGTATTCAGACTCAAAGAGAACCAAGATGTAATAACCATTATCACGAGCACCTAGTGCTGGGCCGCAGTCTTGGAGCCGTCAATCCTTTTCCAGCTGCCCTCCAGTCAGCAGTGACTCAGTGGCTCAGGGGAGGGGAGGGGGGCACCTGGCGTGACTAGCTCCGTAAAGATGCTGTAAACTGGATGGCATTTATTCATTCTTTTAACACTGATTTATTAAGGTTACACTTGATATCAAGGTCTATACAATACTGCATGTAGTATAAGGACTTCTGAATAGCACGAGTATCCAAACTGGCGCTTGGGATCCGCCCTTGGAAAATGTGTGGTAAGAACAGAGCAGGTGGGGAGCAGCCCAATTTCCCTTTGCCCCCCTCTATGGGGCTGTTTCTTCCTCCCTCTCCCTCCCTCTCTTCAACGACTCAAACTCTCTCTCTCTCTCTCTGTCCCCTTCAAATCTGCTTCAAAGAGAGTACCTGATGTCAATGACTTACACCTCAGTATAAAGCGTCAGACTGTCGGTCGGAATAACGGCTTCCGTTCTGTTAGTCCTTACTCTGCGTCGGGCCCAACCACGCGAGGAACTCTCCATACCTTGGCCCATTTCACACACACCCACGATCCGTGCGGGGTGCAGCTCAGATCAGCAGAGGCTGAAGACGGCCGTGGGCTTCCTTCACAAAAGCTCCGCTCAGCAGCCACCACGGGCTCCCCACTTCACTCGGCATCCAAGCCCAAGTCTTCACCATGGGCCCTCGAGGCCCTGCCCCCTCAGCCCCACAGCTGACCCCTGACCTCATCTCGGCAGCACACCAGCACATGGCTGCTGCGGGGCCCTGGCACCGGCTGTCCCCTCCACACGCTCTTTCCCAGATACCAGCAGGGTCACTTTCTCATCTCCTGTAAGGCGTTACACAAATGTCACCTCCTGGGCAAGGCTTTCCCTGAAATGATCGCCCCATTTAAAACTGCAACCCTCCAACCCCACGGCCACCCGTACCCCAACATTCCGCATCTCCCTTTCCCACTTCATTTTCTCTCCATAGCAATTATCACCATCTAAAACAAATGATTCAGTTATTTCTTTTGTTTATTTTCTCCACTCTACTCCCAGCTGTAAGCTCCCAAAGCCAGGGATGCTTGTCCGTTTTCTTCACTGCCGTTAACTCCAGGAATTAGAATGTAGGCACTCAGTGAACATTTACTGAATGGATCATCACGTGAAGAGCTTGTTTAAAACTACACTCCCTTCATTACTCTGTGGCCTCTTAGGGCATTTCTGATGGAGTATAATGTGGATGGATTTTAGGGAAGCAATAAGACCAGATTAGAGACCAATTCCTTCTCTTCTACCAAAACTTTTTACTGCCCCATTTCTCCTTATGTGAATTAAAAAGGGTCCACATGAAGGAGGGGGGATGCGAGGTGCTAGGAAATTGCTGTGGCAATTTCTTGCTCTCTCAGAATTTGAGAAGTCAAGGCCTGGATCCTCAAATCAAGAAAACATAAAAATATAATATTTTCACATTTAAGATAGGAAAGGCTTTCTCTATTGGCACTTAAATGCAGTGTAAATCGCATTCAATTCATAGACCTCCAACCCTCTCCTTGCTTGCGTTCATTCTAGAAATTAGCATGCCATTCCCGAAGATCTCTTACACATCTATTTGGAAGTAGCTAAGAATTCAGATCAGACAGCAACTTTGGGATCCAGCTGCTACTTCTCCAGCTCACAGAAATCTCCGCAAACCTCCCAGAGTGCTAAATTACTACCTCAGTCCTCTTTGCTTAACCTCAAACTGGGTCACCCTCTAATCAAGAACAATTAATGACTAGCAACATATTTTCCTTTTCCTCTTAATTAGAGTAATTCCACCCTGGCAGTAACTCTCAGACTGAAACTATGCTAAGGACAAAAGTTTTGATTCAGAGAAAAGCGACAAGCGATCAAAAGTAACCAGCCCGTAAGATTCCTGGTTAACTGCCAGCCAAGCGATCAGGCCAGTGGCTAATGTACCGTGAAGCTAATGAGGCTTCAGCTTCAAGGTTCGTCACGTTGCCCGACTCCTTCCAAGGCCCCAGGCAGTCAGTGCACGTGGTCATGTTTTTGTAAATTTTTCGGAAGACATGGGAACCACAATTGATTAAGATTCATCTCTCTTTCCATTCTAATTCTTTCTCCACCATACTACAGATTGGGTAGCACTGGAGTGGCTGCTGGCATGTCTGGAATCCGGATAAGGGGCAACTTGAAATGCATTTACTCTGGGTTTAGAGGGCTGTATATATGTAGTTTGAAGGCATTTCCATGTAAAGGTAAGTTAGTGCTGGCTGTCATGCTGTAGAAAGGGTTTTCATGAATATTCCTACCACCCATGGGGCCCTCTCGCCCATGCCACAGAGGGGAGGGGCTAGAGGTCACTCTGCATTAGGGTCCCCATATTGGCCAAGGTACTTCAACTCCTCAGAGCCTCAACATCTCATCTTTAAAATGAGGATAGTAATGTCACCTATCTCGAAGATTGACGTGACTTATTAAAATAGATCATTATTATTAACACTAACATTACTTACTCTGTATCCAGGCATGATATTACTTGCTTAACGTACATTATCTCAACCCCAGGCTTAGAAAAACTCGGTACCTTATCGAAGATCACACAGCGGATAAACTAAGGAGACAAGAGATGAACATGACCCGTCTTTTAACCACTGTGTTACATGCGGGCTCAACCCCGATGCTCAATATTCTCATGAATGGCTAACATTTACATGAAGCTGGGCCAAGCCAAGGCCAGGCACTCACTGGAGACTGACAGCAGTCAAGGTCAGGGGGTAGGAGCTGGGAGGTAGGACAGACAGAAGGTGTAGGCTGTAGTCCAAGGATCAGGAAAGGTATTATGAGCTGCAAGAGAAAACACCAGCAAAAACAACTACCATGTGTCAAGCATCATGCTAGGCAGATTACACACCTTTAATGGGATCCTTTTACATGTATTAAGTCAGCAAAATAAGCTTGAAAATAAAATTATAATATTCAATGCTGGCAATATTTTGCCAAGCTGCTACACTCATTTATTCATGTTAAGTATGTAAATTGCTACACTCTTAGAAAGCAATTTGACGATATATATCGAGATCCATGAAGATATTCATAGCCTTTGACACATTAATCCCACTGCTGAGAATGTATCCTAAAGAAATCTTTGAAAGGGAGCAAAAGATCTGTTTACACAAAGATACTCACTACAATGTTATTTGTGATACTGAAATTCTGGAAGCCTCTGAAATGTTCAAAGAGGGAAACTGATAGGTAAATGATAGCACATCACCTTGATGGAATAACATGGGCTTACTAACATGATTCACAGGGTCTATGGGAGAACACAGACAAACACATCATCTGTGAAAAAGAACTCAACAGCCAGTTATATTATTTTTGCATCAATCAATCTATATGGATAACAGCAGGAAACAAAACCAAACGACTGTCTTAGGGTGAGGTATTGTGGGAGATCTCATTCTCCATATACCTTGGAGTGTTCTCACAGTGGTGATAAATGAGAGAACAGAACAAGCAAAGGCCAGCACAGGTGAGAACAGCAGTCAGAGGGATAAAGGGCAGAACCAATCAAGGACTATGGACAACTTCAGTGAATAGCTCAGCCTTGGTCAACTCTCCACTCTCACAACCAGCAGCACTCTGGACAGAGCAGCACTGAATTGCTCTGTCTCTCAGCTTCCTTAATTACACTACCTATTTGGGCCAACGTTTTGGTTACTGGCAGGACCATTCAGATAATGCTGTTTCATTTAAGAACATTTTCCTGGCATCAATCCAAAGACATTTTGCAGAGTCGATAGTACCGTCCTTTCGTTCCAGATTTGGGGGTTTAATGGCTGGCACCTAAAAGTCTCTAGCTAAGAATTCAATGGTCCAGCATCTCACATTTGTGTTGCAAATCACAAGCCCAAGTTAAGTCACTTCTTGTGGGAGGTATCTTCCCGGCTCTTGTTATCTCCAGGGTACCTTTCCTGGCACTCTGGCCACCTACCCTATTCAGGGCCAAGAGAATGACAAACTCCTCAATTCTCCCTTTTGAGTTGCCAGCAAAAGGAGAAAATATCATTTTCCTGCCCAGCTACCCCTGACTTGCACCACAGTGGGTACAGGAACCACCTGGGGCTGTCTCTGAAGCCACCCAAGAACACCACCACTCTAAGCTGACCACCACCCCCAAACCCAGAACCTCATCTCTTCTCTGTCTTGCCCCCTCCAGGGTCCCCAAAGCTAGTGATGGAGTGAAGCCTTTGAGCAGAAAAGACCTTCCCTGGTTGCTGCCTAGCACACTCCAGTCATCTTTAAGGACCAACGTAAACATCACCCTATAGCAGTGTTTCTCGACCTTGGCCCTCTTGACATTTGGGGCCAGGTCTTCTTTCTTGGAGTGCACTGTCCTGAGCATCGCAGGATGCTTAGCAACGTCCCTGGCCTCTACCTACTAGTTGCCAGGAGCCCCTCCCCATCCAATTCTGACAATCAAAAATGTCTCCAGACGTTGCCACATGTCTCCCAAGGGACAAACCACTCCACTGCCTCCTCTACCCCACTGCAGAAGGATCTCCTCTTCCATCTGTATATTCCTATTATGTATATATGCCTATATATAATATATACCTATACCTAATATATACTTAATATACCTAATATACATTATATATTATATTATATAAATATATACCTATATTCCTGTATTTTTATATATATATATGATATCTCCCTTTGTCTTTGTCATTTCATTCTGTGGTTAATTCTGTACCTGTCTCTCTCCTCTGGCAGACCTCAGTTTCCCCAAGGCAGAGGCTGTATCCTGAATGGCGTTATATCCCCAGCACCTAGCATAGGGCACGGCACACAGCAGGTGCCCATCAAGTCCTACGGAGTTCAGCGATGGCTTAGTGGATCCCAGGACCTTACAGAGACAAATAGCAATGACCCCAACCTAGGGCTGTAACACTTTATTCTCTCCTAAGTTGGAGTTGGAAGGAGAACTGGACGATATGTGCATTTATTAGTGGGGGGAAAATAAACTAAACTTTATTCTTTTTGCTGACAGAGATGTTCAAGAAAGTTTGGTGTCGTGTTGGGGATTACTTTCAATAAATTTCTAGTGTGAGAGCTTGCTAAACCACACCCATGGGGACTAAAGTGCATAATTCCAAGAGAAAACGCAGGAAGGAATATTCCGAAAGGTCCAAGGCATTGATTTATAGTTGGCGACATTTTCCCTAAATCTCATCTGACATTACTTACAATAAGATGTCCTGTAAGTCCCCAAAGGATAGACCAAGAAGTAAAATCGTGCTTACCCTGGGACGTGAGGGATTCGGATGAGCCTTGAGTTAGAAGCCACTGTAATCAGGGACGTGAGGCACTGGAACACAGAGTCAGATTCCAAAAGGATAGATGCTGACTTGTCTCAAATGCTCCTGAGGAGAAAAGAAAAAGGCACGAGAAACGTGGATTTACTTTCTGTTGGATAAGCAATACCCTTCCCTCCAGCAAAATCTACGTAAATAACCTTGATATAAAACACCTCTGAGGGGCTTCCCTGGTGGCGCAGTGGTTGGGAGTCCGCCTTGCCGACGCACGGGACACGGGTTCGTGCCCCGGCCTGGGAAGATCCCACATGCCGCGGAGCGGCTGGGCCCGTGAGCCATGGCCGCTGGCCTGCGCGTCCGGAGCCTGTGCTCCGCAACGGGAGAGGCCACAGCAGTGAGAAGCCGGCGTACTGAAAGAAAAAAAAAAACCTCTGAAAGAAACTGACCTTCTAACAGATAAATGGAGCCTTTAAGGAATTTTCTTAAGACTTTTAAAGGACCTTGGAGACTCCGTAGAAAGGCTCTCTGCTCCTCCCTCGCTGGATTAAGGAGTGCGCATGCGTGCGGACGTGCGTGCGGACGTGCACGCGCACGCGCACGCGCACATGGACCTCACCCCTTCCTCAGTGGATCACTGGGTTGCCCCGCCTTGGTGTTGAGGACTCCAGGACGAGGAGCGGAGGGATTCAGGGGGACCAGAATCGGTGGTGAGTTTCACGACTTGCGCTTCCGCGACTGCCCTCCGCACACTTGGAGGCCTCCGCCCCCTTGCGTTAAGTTCTTTGGCGGCTGAATAGCCCAGGCCCAGCCCCCTGCCACTCTGGCCTGGCAAAAGTGTCCTGCACAGACCTTTCAGCCTCAAAGCTCCTTGGATCCTTTCTCCAGTAGAGCTGAAAACAGCCTTCATTTGGAGAGTGGGAGTTAGAGGGGCTGGGATCTGGGTTGTGTCCAAGAATTCCCAAGAGACCCCCTTAAGTTCAACCTGCATGTAATGGTAAGAGGACGTGTGGTCCCCAAGGGCCCTCAGCCCCCAATTAAATACCTTCCCGCAGTCCACTGAGTCTGGAAATCCCCAATGCGAGCTAAGGCTCAGTCAGTACACCAGGGGGATGTGATAAATCACCGTCAAAACATTCTCTGTAGGGCTTCCCTAGTGGCGCAGTGGTTGAGAGTCCACCTGCCGATGCAGGGGATACGGGTTCATGACCCGGTCCAGGAAGATCCCACATGCCGCGGAGTGGCTGGGCCCGTGAGCCATGGCCGCTGGGCCTGCGCGTCCGGAGCCTGTGCTCCGCAGCGGGAGAGGCCACAGCAGTGAGAGGCCCGCGTACCGCAAAAAAAAAAAAAAAAATTCTCTGTAAAGTACAAACCACTCCTCTCTGAGGTCATTGGCCCCTTTCCCTCACCCCTTGACCTCCCTTTCTCAACGATCTTTCAGGCCAGAGGTTAAATGCCACCCCTCCGAGAGGCCTTCCTTGTCCACTCTAAGCCCCTCCTGCGAATGTGATGGTGGCTCGCTGTGCATGCCCTTCATGACCCCCCTCTGTGCTGGGGTCAAGACTCTGGTGTGAGTATCACCCCATTCAACTCTAAGCTCCCTGAGAAAGGAGATCATGCCCATCTTGCTCACCTGAACTGTGACCATGCCCAGCAAAGTGCCTGGGGCATAACAGGCTCTTCATGAATATTGTTAAATTCATTCATTCATTCATTCATTCACCAATAAAGATTCTTCTCCAGAGAAGGTGTTGACCACTGGGTAGACGGAGCTAGGACAGTGTGGTATGTTAACACCACCCATGCCAGGATCAATCCTCCTGTTTCATGCCCCAGAAGGTAAATGACCATGCCCACAAACCACACGTGTGATACTCGTGATTTTCCCTGTGGCTAATGCAAGAATATGGCACTCTTAGCATGGTATGACCTTGTACCCAAAGCCATAATAAATCCCAGGTAATGTGGTTTGCTAAAGGCAGTTGTTGCAACCAAATAATAAGGCTACAATTTCAGAGGAAATTCTTTAAATTCTATAGAGTATGGATAGGAGCCCAGGAATCTGCAAAAGCCCAGTTTTAGGGCTTCTTCCAACTTGTAGGATCTCCACTTGAACAGGCTGGTAACCAGCATCAACATCTGAGTGCCTCTCTAATGTTGGGGCCCAAGCTGATATCAGCTCGTATCTTTTGCTGAGACCTCTCTCCTCTAAGTGCAAGGCTGTAAAGTGTAATTCGCACCAGACACATCTAAGTGTCCATGCTTAAAGACAGACCTCGGTTAAACTAACCCAGAGGGAAGGGAAGAAGGAAAGAAAATAGGAAAGATTAAAGAGAAACAGCACCGATAGGTTCTTGAAAAGGTTAGACGACAAACTTGACTGAATTTGCCTGTTACCTTGGATGGGGCCTCTACCCCCTGCTGCCTGAGGAGCTAAGGGGCAAAAATAACTGGAATTCTCCATCCCACCCCCATTTCACTGTGCTGCTCCAGTTTCCTGTGTCTTGCTTTTGTCCTCCACTTGGATTAATAAGCAGGAAACCTGGTCTTCTAAAACATGTGTAAAACCACAGTGTAACCTAGAAATTGAAGAACAGAGCTCAGTAAATCACTCTGAGACAACCCCTGAGTCATGACTCATGTACCTAACTGAGTCCAAATACTCGATCTGCAGTGGCCCTTCCCCCTCAGAGGACATGTTAAATCAGCCAAACACAAACAGGCTTCTTCATTTAGCAGGCAGTTAGAACACAGTAATAACCATGCCTCCAATGTGAGAACTATTCCAAATAAATCTTGAAGTATATTAAGTTTGGGCCTATCAAATATTAAAGCTAAACAGGCTTCATTAATTTCCTGAAGTGTACTTGTTTATACAAACAACGTAAATTCTGTTTGGGTGATAATCTCTTTGAATCCCTAAACCCCACTTTTCGTTTTCAATCTTGGACAGACAAAGGAAGAAAACTAAATTACTCAACTTTGATCCCCAGACGTCTTTGCAACTTTGGGCTAACTGAAAGTTTCAGATGGGATTCTCCTTTGTCTTCCTCCAAATCTCCAAGTTCCATGGAAGGTTTCCGGATGATCAACTAATATGGTACAAACTCCATGGAGCACAACTCAGTGGGGTCTTGGCCAAGTTTTAAAAACAGTAACATCAGACTCTTTTAAAGAATTTAAGGATTTTTTTTTTCTTTTCTTCTCCTACTTTTTTTCCTTAATGTGGCACTTGTATGCAACATTCCTCAGCTGGATCTAAGCAACTGCAAACAACTAAAAGGCATTTTAAACCTTATTAATAAAGCTGTGTGTCTTACTGACAATACAAGCGAGTAACAGTGGCCTCCAAATTTAACCCATTAACATCTGAGCCATTCCAGCTTCAAATGTGTATGAAATGTCACAGAAATTATAAACGGGAAAACATCTAGGCAAAAACACAGGGAAACCAGTGAGGCAGCTCCAGGGAGTTTTGTGGAAAATTTGTATTCTCTTCACCCAGACCTCAACACAAAACCCTTTTGACAAAGTAAAGTAACATTTTATTATTACTGAGACTTTGACCATAAATTCCACATGTGGAGTGCACTATTTTCCTGAACTGATTAGACCTAAGTAACTTCCAATCAAAGCAGAATAAGGCTGATTCTCTCTGTCTCCCTATACAATCTTCAACCAAGGCTCAGATTTAAAATTTTTTTTTACTTGAAACTTATTTTTTTATTATGTAAGTTTCAGGTATACAGCATTATTGTTCAACATCTGTATACACTAAAGAGTGATCACCACCACAAGTTTAGTTACCATCCATCACCATGCGGTCGACCCCCTTCCCCATTTCACCCACCCCACAACTCCCTTCCCTCTGGTAACCACTAAACTGTCCTCTTTATCTATGAGTTTGTTTTTGTTTTATTTTGTTTATTCTTTGGTTTGGGGATTTTTTTGGTGTTGGTTTGTTTTTTTTTTTAAAGATTCCATGTATAAGTGAAATCATATGATATTTGTCTTTCTCCATCTGACTTTCACTTAGTATAATACGCTCAAGGTCCATTCGTGTTGTCACAAAATGGTAGGATTTCATTCTTTTTATGGCTGAGTAGTATTCATTGTATATATGTACCACATCTTCTTTACCCATTCATCCACTGATGAACACTTAGGCTGTTTCTGTATCTTGGTTATCATAAATAATGCTGCAATGAAGACAGGGGTGCATATATCTTTTCAAATTAGTGTTTTCATTTTCTTTGGATAAATACCCAGAATTGGAATAGCTAGGTCATATGGTAGTTCTATTCTTAATTTTTTGAGGAATCTCCATACTGTGGCAGCACCAGTTTACATTCCCACCAACAGTGTACAAGAGTTCCCTTGTCTCCACATCCTCTCCATTTGTTATTCCTTATCTTTTCAATAGCCCTTCTAACAGGTGTGAGATGATACCTCATTATGGTTTTGATTTGCATTTCCCTGATAACTAGTGATGTTAAACATCTTTTCATGTGCCTTTTGGTCATCTATATGTCTTCTTTGGAAAAATGTCTATTCAGATCCTCTGCCTATTTTCTAATCAGGTTGTTTGTTTTTTTGTTGTTGAGTTGTATGAATATTTATGTATTTTCAATATTAACCCCTTATCAGATATATGATTTGCAAATATCTTCTCCCATTCAGTAGGTTGCCTTTTCATTTGATGATAGTTTCCTTTGCTGTGCAGAAGCTTTTTCATCTGAAGTAGTCCCATTTGTTTATTTTTGCTTTTATTTCCCTTGCCTTTGGAGGCAGATCCACAAAATCATCACTAAGACTGATGTCAGTGAAATTACTTCCTATGTTTTCCTCCAGGAATTTTATGTTTTTAGGTCTTACATTCAAATCTTTCATCTATTTTGAGTTAATCTTTGTGTATGGTATAAGGTAGCGGTCTAGATTTATTCTTTTGCATGTGGCTATCTAGTTTTCCCAACACCACTTATTGAAGAGACTGTCCTTTCTCCATTGTATGTTCTTTGCTCCTTTGTCATAGATTAATTGTCCATATTTCTGGGCTCTCAATTCTTTTCCATTGTCTATGTGTCTGTTTTTGTGCCAGTACCATAATATTTTGATTACTATAACTTTGTAGTATAGTTTGAAATCAAGGAGTGTGATACCTCCAGCTTTGTTCTTCTTTCTCAAGATTGTTTTAGCTATTCAGGGTCTTTTGTGGTTTCATACAAATTTTAGAATTTTTTGTTCTAGTTCTGTGAAATATGCCATTGGCATTTTGATATGGATTGAATCTGTAGATTGCTTTGTGTAGTATGGATATTTTAACAATATTAATTCTTCCAATCTATGAGCACAGAATATCTTCCCATTTTTTGTTATCTTCTTCAATTTCTTTCATCAGTGTCTTATAGTTTTCAGTGTACAGGTCTTTCACTTCCTTGGTTACATTTATTCCTACATGTTTTATTCTTTTTGATGCAATTGTAAATGGGATTATTTTCTTAATTTCTCTTTTTAATAATGCATTATTAGTGTATAAAAACACCACCAATTTCCATATATTGATTTTGTATTCTGCAAGTTTACAGAATTTATTCGCTCTAACAGTTTTTGGTGAAGACTTCAGGATTTTCTATATGTATCGTGTCATCTGCAAATAGTGACAGTTTTATTCCTTCCTTTCTGACTTGGGTGCCTTTTTTTGCCTAATTACCGTGGCTGGGACTTCCAATAGTATGTTGAATAAAAGTGGTGAGAGTTAGCACTTTTGCCTTGTCCCTGATCGTAGAGGAAAGGCTTTCAGCTTTTTGCCATTGAGCATGATATTAGCTATGGGTTTGTCATATATGGCCTTTACTATGTTGAAGTACATTTCTTCTATGCAAACTTTATTGAGAGTTTTTATCATAAATGGATGGTGAATTTTGTCAGATTTTTTTTGTGCCTCTATTAAAATGATCATGTGATTTTTATTCTTCATTTTGTTAATGTGATGTATCACTGTGATTGATTTGAAGGTGTTGAACCATCCCTGCATCCCTGGAATAAATCCCACTTGATTATGATGTATGATCCTTTTAATGTATTGTTGGATTCAGTTTGCTAATATTTTGTTGAGGATTTTTGCATTCATGATCATCAAGGATATTGGCCTGAAATTTTCTTTCTTTGTTGTGTCCTTGTCTAATTTTGGTGTCAAGGTAATGCTGGCTTTGTAAAATGCATTTGGGAGTTTTCTCTCCTCTTCAATTTTTTGGAAGAATTTCAGAAAGATAGATATTAAATCTTCTTTGAATGTTTTATAGAATTAACCAGTGAAGCTGGTCTGGTCCTGGGCTTTTTTTTGTTGGGAGCTTTTTGATTACTGTTTCAATCTCCTTATTAGTACTTAGTCTATACAGATTTTCTAGCTCTTCATAATTCAGTCTTGGAAGATTGTATGTTTCTAGGAATTTATCCATTTCCTCTAGGTTGTCCAATTTGTTGGAATATAATTGTTCATAGTAGTCTCTTATGATCCTTTGTATTTCTGTTGTATCAATTGTAATTTCTCCTCTTTCATTTCTGATTTTATTTATTTGAGCCTTCTCTTTTTTTCTTATTTAGTCTAGCTAATGGCTTGTCAGTTTTGTTTAACTTTTCATAGAAGCAGCTTTTAGTTTCACTGATCTTTTCTATTCCTTTTTAGTCTCTATTTCTTATTTCCACTCTGATCTTTATTATTTCTTCCTTCTTCTAATTTTGGACTTTATTTGTTCTTCTTTTTCTAGTTCCTTTAGGTATAAAGTTAGATTTCTTATTTGGCATTTTTCTTGTTTCTTGAAGTAGCCCCATATTGCTGTGAACTTCCTTCACAGAACAGGTTTTGCTGCATCCTGTAGACTGTGGTATGTCATGTTTCTGTTCTCATTTATCTTTAGGTATTTTTTTATTTCTCCTTTGATTTCTTCAATAACCCATTGGTTATTAAGTATCATGTTGTTTAATCTCCACATTTTTGTGGGTTTTCCTGATTGTTTTCTTGTGATTAATTTCTAGATTCATACCATTGTGGTCAGGGAAAATGTTTGATATGATTTCAGTCTTCTTGAATTTATTGAGACTTGTCTTGTGACCTGAAATATGATCAATCCTGGAGAATGTTCCACATGCACTTGAGAAGAATGTATGTTCTGCTGCTTTTGGATGGAATGTTCTGGATATATCTATTAAGTTCATCTAATATAACATGTTGTTTAAGTCCACTGTTTCTTTATTAATTTTCTGTTTGGTTGTAATTGGTAAAAGTGGGAGTGTTAAAGTCCCCTACTATTATTGTATTGCTTTCAATTTCTCCCTTTAAATTCATTAATATTTGCTTTATAAAGCTTGATGCTCCTATGTTGGGTGCATATACATTTATACATATGTAAATGATAATTTACATATTATCACTATGTGATGCACGTCTTTGTCTTTTATTACAGTCTTTGTTTTAAAGTCTAGTTTGTCTGATATGAGTATAGCTACTCCACTATTTGTACTCTTCCCTGAGGCAGGGCAAACTCTGCAGGGTGATTTTTACACCAGGTCTCACTGCAGGTTAGGCTGAGGCTAGAACAGCACCTGAAATCTCACCCTGTCCTGCTTCCCCCCACTCCCTTACTTGTCTTTCCTGGGAGAACATCCCTAATAGTCACTTCACATGAAGACATGTGAAGGAACCCAACCTGAGATTTGAGGAAAGTGCCAATGATGGTTCCTGGTTTGATTTTAACCTAATTAGGCCTAAGTAACATCAAAGCAAAGCAGCATAAGGCTGACACTGACTATCCCTCCTACCTCCACTCTCACCCCATACCTCAAAAACAGCAAGACTCACATCTACCTCACTGCGGCAAGAACATCCAGAAGCATTGGCCCCAATCATGACACACTGAAAGAACTAGAATGGCTTTTCACAGTTAGTGTTCTCTTCACTCTGGAGCCCCATAGAACCTCAAGAGCCACAGAGGAGAGAGGCACCAGTTGCCTTAAGCAAGAGTAATTTTCAAAATATTTAACAACAGCATGGCATAGGTACCAACCAATTAGAATGGATGGCAGCTATAAACAATCAGTATCCCTTGGTTAGAGACCAAGAACTCTAACTCTTGGTCATAAAGAAGATAGCTCTCTATAACTGTAGACTATTAGAGCTCCAATACAACATTTTAAACTTCTTTGTCACTTCCCCAGTGCCAGGTTAAAATAATCCCAGATTTGTGATTTACTATTTGGGTGCCCTCAGACAAGTTATTTAATCTTCTGAGCCTTTGTTTGTTCTTTTGTAAAATAGGATAATAATAGTACCCTTAATAGGGTTGTTATGAGGATTAAATGAGGTAATGCATATAAACATTAGTAGGGGTAAGCTAAAGGAATACAAATGTATTGTATTGAAATTTATGCCTCAAATACAAAATATTTCTTGTTCACATGGTAGACTTAGGAATGTGAACCTGGTTGGCATTGATCTAATTTTACATGGTGATTCCGGAACCCAGACTCATCCATCTTGTGGCTCTAGAGCCATGTTATCATCTGCATCCAGCAGCAAAGGGAGAGGGTGATGAAGATGCCTACTCATTCTTTTAAAGGGCTCAGCCTGGAAGCAGCATGTGTCACTTACCCCCACAGTGCCATGGAGGGACATGATTATACTTCACTGCAAGAAGGTCTGGGAAGTGTAATTTAAGCCACATGTCTGGTTACAGCCATATTACTGTAGGAGAAGCAGGGACTGAATCCTGATAACCAGTTTGCGTTCTCTGCCCCAGAACTCAATAAACATAAGCTGTTGTTGTCATTATTGTTCTTTGTGTTAGGTGAGCCAGTAGGTGTTTGCTGCTTGCTTGAATGATTCAGTAAAAATGAAGAATGAAGAAAGAAAATGGATGCTGCAGGGTAGAAATGAGAATAGAGATGAGTTGAGAGAGGAATGTGTCAAGGAATGGTACACAAAATGCAAGTTGGAGAGGGAGCAGCTCACGCCCACTGCATCAGGAGATGCTGCAACCAGACTCTTCCTGGTACTTTCTGCCAGGAGCCTGAAACACGCGTGCAACCAGGTCCTCCAATGGTGACGGCACCCAGCCGGTCTGATAGTCCCCTTATGAACATCACACTCACAGAGTGGCAGAAAAACCAGCTCTTGCTTAAACTCCAGGTTGTTGTAAGTATTCAGTCTGAACTAATTTGCATTCTCAGTTTTGCATGGGTTAAGGGCCAGAGGAAAAAGTCTGCCACTCTAACTATACCCGAGGAGTGTGGTAAATTCTCCTGGATGGTAATTAGCATCCTGCTTCTTTACTCTAACCATACAGTATTTTCAAATCAATTGCTCAGCATTAGTGATTCTGCTGGGATTGATTTAAGAGTCTAATATGAAGTCTCAGCCCCTCTGTACAGGTTAATTACACGTGGTCTTATACATTCTAATTTAAAATACTGCCTTTGCAATTATCATCAGCACTAAAACGGAGCGCTAGTAATGAATCTAGGCTCGAATTTTTTTCCAGAAGTAATGAACTGAAAAACCAAAATGACTTTTAATTTCTTTGGTACTTACCATTTCAATCTCTCTTCTGTGGGAAATGTAAATCAGGGTCTCTTCCTTATTTCAGATCGCTGCAAAAACAGGCAAGATTGCCTTAAAGAAAGCAGAAGCTTTTTTTTTTTTTTTTTTTTTGCGGTATGCGGGCCTCTCACTGTTGTGGCCTCTGCCGCCGCGGAGCACAGGCTCCGGACGCACAGGCTCAGCGGCCATAGCTCACAGGCCCAGCCGCTCCGCGGCGTGTGGGATCTTCCCGGACCGGGGCACGAACCCGTGTCCCCTGCATCGGCAGGCGGACTCCCAACCACTGCGCCACCAGGGAAGCCCAAGCAGAAGCTTTTGAGTTTAAAACAGCCAAGACTTGACTGGGTTTTATGTGTAAATGTATGTATTTGGCAAACACATATATGGTATTGTTCTAGAGCTTTATAAATATTAACAACCCTGTAAGGTACTGTGTTAGTTATTTATTGGTTTAAAACAACAAACATTTATTATCCCACAGATTCTGTGGGTCAGGATTTGGGGAGAAGCTTAGCTGGGTGGTCTGCCTCATGGTCTCTTATGAGGATCAAACTCTCGGCCAGAGCTGTAGTCACCTGGGGCTAGAGGATCCACTTCCAAGTTCACTCATGTGGTTGTTAGCAGACCTCTTTCTCCCCTCGTGAGCCTTTCAACAGACAGCCTGAGTGTCCTTTTTTCATGGCATCTGGCTTCCCCTAGGCAAGCCTAAGAGAAGGAGAGGCAGAAAGAGAGAGAGAGATAGCAGAGACAGAGAAGAAATACAGGGAATAGTATCTTTGAAGCCACAGTATCTTTTATAACCTAATATTGAAGCAATATACCATCCCTTCTGCTGTATTCGGTCACACAGACAACTCTGGTACAACGTAGGAGGGCCTACACAAGAGTGTGAATACCAGTAAGTGGGGATCATTGGAGGCCTGATGGCTACCACAGGTAAGTAGTATTATTGCTGATTTCTAGATGAGGCAGTTGAGGCAAAAATAGATGAAGTCACTTGCCCAAGTTCACTGTTAATAAATGGAAGAGCCAAGATTGGAATCTGGCTGGAATTCTGTCTCCAGAATCCAAGCTCTGAACAACTACTCACATACAAAATATGTGAACCTTTTAACATATGGTTCAAATGCAGCTTATAGGCCAGCCAGTAGTGTTTGTTCTAAATTAATAGGTGATAGAGAACTTTTGCTGAGGATGAAAGATCTAAACTACTCAGTATCATCCAAAAATGCCCCTTCATGTCCCCAGCCTCTGTTGTGTGAGGGAAAATATTCCCATTTCCTGGGAATTCCTTACTTTCTTGGAAAATCAAGAGGACAGCCTTCACTATCACCATATTCTTTCTAAATATTGTACATCACACTGCACCACTAATACATTTCTTCCTATTCAAAAGTCTGAGGAGACAGGGCCCCTCTAATCAGTCAGCTCTATGTAAGGACACTGCTTGTGCTAACATCCATTGTTAATCACACTCACCCTTGTCAACTGAAAAAAAATGCACAACATGAGAATTGTGAGTTAAGTTTTATTTGGGGCAAAATGAGGACTATAGCCGGGGAGAAAGCATTTCAGACAACTCTGAGAAACTGCTCCAGAGAGGCAGGGGGGAAGGTCAGTGTTAAATACGATTTTAGTGAAGGGGGTTCCGTGCAGTCAAGCGCACACTTTGGCAGAGGTTTGCTGCTAGTTCACAAACGTCTGAGCAGACGTTTGAGCAGACGTCACCCTTAATGATTTGGTGCTTTTGTAGATATGAGGAGATGCAAGAATTGGGTTCATAAAATATTCTCCTGAACTGATTCACTTTGTTATAAAGCAGAAACTAACACACCATTGTAAAGCAATTATACCCCAATAAAGATGTTAAAAATAATAATAATAAAATAAAATAAAATATTCTCCTGAAAATATCTATCTGAAGGCCTGTTCTGCCAGCTTTTCCCAGAGCACAGAGTACCTCCTTCCTGATCTCCACCCTGAACTCCTTTCAGGGGGTGTTGAAGGTCAGCAGCTGCAGAGGGTCATGATTTAATCCTTGTAGAGGTAGATGGCAGGTGCCAGTTTGTAGTTGGCACCCTTCACACCCAAGGGCCACACTGCCCAGTCCTTCCAGGGGTCCCTGTCACCTGCCCTGGCTGCTATGCACATCTGAGCATCTGAACACCTCTGATACTGTGGAGCGCACCGGGTCGCAGACCTGGGTCCGACAAGGATTACACATCAGTGGGTCTCCCACTGGACTGTAAAAGGGATTTTGCTAGCCGGTATTCCAAGCACTTCACAGGTATTATTTCATTCAATTCTCCCATATCCTATAAATATAATAATGATAATCATAACTCAAAGCTGGAAGAGGTTGCCAGGCTCTGCGCTAAGCGCTTTATATACATTAATTTGTTTTATTCTCACAGAAACCTGAGAGGTCAATTTGATTATTGTTCCCATATTACAAATCAAGAATCAGAAGCTCAGGTTAAATGACTGGCCCAAAGTCACACAGAGCTGGGATTCAGAATTAAATATGTTTTACTCCAAGGTCCATCTTCTTTCCGTCTGGACAAGGAGGTACAGGGACTAGGGCCTAGTCCTCCATTTTCGTGCAGGGCAGCTGGGTGCTAACCCCACCTACACTGGGGTCTCTCCTTTCACATCCAAATGGTCCATCAGAGGATTTTTCTAAACAAAGACAATTCCTTCTCTAGAAGAGACTCTGGGGCCAGGTGTGAAGATGCTTTTTTTTGAAACTTGTCTCCACTAGCAAACAAAACAATATATCAGGAGGTTAGCAAGCCTTCTTAAAGGATCAGATAATAAATATTTCCAGCTTTACTTCTGGGCCATTTGGCCTCTCTCACAACTCCTCAACTCTGCCATTATAGCAAAAGCAGCCACGAAAATTCATCAATTAATAAGCATGGCTGTGTTCCATTAAAACTTTATTTATGGGGCTTCCCTGGTGGCGCAGTGGTTGAGAGTCCGCCTGCCAATGCAGGGGACACGGGTTCGTGCCCCGGTCCGGGAAGATCCCACATGCCGCGGAGCAGCTGGGCCTGTGAGCCATGGCCACTGGGCCTGCGTGTCCCGAGCCTGTGCTCCACAACGGGAGAGGCCACAACAGTGAGAGGCCCGCATACCGCAAAAAAAAACAATAACAACAACAAAAAAAACCTTTATTTATGGACACAGAAATTTGAATTTCATATGATTTTCTCAAGTCACATATTCTTTTTTCTTTCAACCACTTAAACATGTAAAATCCATTTTTAGCCCACAGGCCCCGCAAAAACAGACAGCCATGGTTTGCTGACCCCTGCAATATGCCGCAGAGGAAGTCAGAAACTCTCCCAAGGAGGTGAGGGACTCACATTTTATCAAATCAACAAAAAGCCACTTCTTAGGAAACATACTGTCTAGAGGGATTGTTTTGAACATAAATGTGCAGGGATAAAATCAAATGGATGAAGTAATTCCTCACTTTTCACACTCTTCCTGAAAGACTGGCTGGGAAAAATCTATGAGGGTGTGAGGTGAACTCACCAAATCCTGCCTTTATGACAGAGCCTTGGATTTCCGCCTCTGTCTCCTGTTAGGTCAGAGAGGGGCTGAGCCCTACTCATCTGTGTGTCCCCACACCATCCACTAGGTCTTCTCCTTGAACCTGAAACACACCCAGGGACCATATTGTCCAAAGCCAGAAAGAGAAGCCCAAGGCCTGGTAAGGATTTGTTTTTCATCTGGTGGGCCCTTTTATTTGAAAAGTTTAACAAGGTATAGAAATCAAATCACATTTAGTTGAATATTCGCAAAGAATCTTATTTTAAAAGAATAAAATTATATGAAATTGAGTCTATACTGGAAAATCCGGGACATAGAACCACCATGAATATGCAGGTTTTCCAAAAATGTTAAATTAACAAAGAAAGAAGGAAAGAAGGGAGGGAGGAAGGGAGTGAGGGAGGGAATAGGGATGGAGGATGGAGGGAGGGGAGGAAGGACAGAAGGAAAAGGCAGAATAGAGACTATTTCCTATTACGCTCTTTGCTAATGAATTCAATAATTTATTTAATAGAGAGCTGCTAGCTAATACAGTAAAAGTCCATGATTCACTCCATGTCCCTTTTGAGTAATTTTCCAGAAATACCATCTTCACTTCCTGTTCAACTACCTTTTATAATAATAAGGGAAATTATTCATATTTACGTAGAAGTCTAGGAAAGCACCTTTTAGAATTTTAAGAAAATCAAGGTTACGTTCAGTCTTTTCATTCAATGTGTTCAACTGCCCCTAGAACACAGGATAAGATAATGAGGCTTCACACAATACACAGTATAAGTGTCCGTGACAATGGGACCAACCCCACTAGACGCTGGGTTTTGGAGGGCAGGGACTGTCTTATTCGTTTTTGTACTCTGGGGACCTGGCACTAGAAGGCGTTTGATAAATGTTTGTTGAACAAATGAAAAGTAAATGAGGGAAATGTTTCACCTTAAAAGAATTAAAACCTGTTTCCTAACAGTGCAATAGCACTTGAACAAGGCAAGTGTTCCAGGGAGATAAGAGCCACCCGGGAGAACTGAGCAGCAAAACACCGAAGATGAGTGTTGCAAATGTCAGGGAACAAAGCCAGAGAGGTATTCCTATGCATAGAACAAATGCTCCTCATAAGAGATGACTTGACGATAATGCAACTAAATTCACCTCTTTGCCTAATGTGAGAAAAGAAAACCTTAAATTGCCCCAGACTTAAACAGGGCTGAGTTACAGTAGAAGGAGAAAAGCAAGGGAGTCAAAACACCACTGTCATATCAAATTTGGAGTTCCTATCAAATATTCTGTTTTAATTTTGCAAAGAAAATTAGAGCAGGCCACCAACATTAAAAATGAGATGCCTGTTTCTGAGTTTGTGTCTAGGTTATTCCTCCAGCTAATAGTCAACTCATCTCAGCCAGAATGATCTGATGCTTTTCTGACCTCCTGACCTTCCCTGAGTCTCAGTCGTGGCCACCAAATAAACACTGGTCAGAAATGGAAGAACCATTAGGTTCTCTGTGGTAGAAACCAGAGTGATTTTCCAATCAGGGCACCCACAGTGTGGGGAAGGTGAGTTTTGTCTTAAGGAAGAGACACACACTTTGTGCAGTTGTTGATCTGAGCTCCAAGTGAATCCTTACCCCCCTCAAGTCTGCCAAACCACCTTGGCAGATGGGAAGATGTTGCACGTGAGGCCATGGGGACAGTGCTCTGGTCTCCCCTGGAGCCTGGCTTTGGGACAGGAAGAACAAATAGGGCTGTTACTTTTTGTATTACACACTTCTATACAGCTTTTTTTTTTACAAGTGCAAGTTTCATTTATAAAGGTATAATTTACTTTCTAGCCATATGATCTGAGACAAATTATTTCCTTTTCCTCATGCTATGCTACGTACCCCACGGCTAGTTAAGAGACAGGGCGAGCCTGTTTGGCTAATCCCCAAATCCATTTCTTCTTCTTCCTAGGTGCATGGCTAGACTACATTTCCCAGCGTCCTTCGAGTTAGGTGTGCCCATGTGACTGAGGTCTAACCAATGGGAAGTGAGTGGAAGTGATATATGCCACTTGCAGATACAGCCGATAAAACCATTCACTGTGTTCCTCCATGTTCTTCCCCCTCTACTATCTTCTTGCAGACAAACACACTGACCTTGGAAGTAATGTGTTGAAGATGACAGAGCCACAGGATAGGAAATCTCTAGGCTCCTGATGACTCCTCGCATGACAACCACCTACCTCAGACATTGTATCAGTTGACTAGGGCTGCTGTGACAACGTGTCACAAACTGGGTGGCTTAAACAACAGAAATTTATTGTCTCACAATTCTGGAGGCTAGAGGTCCAAGATCAGAGTATCAGCAGAGTTGGCTTCTTCTGAGGCCTCTCTCCTTAGCTTGCAGACAGCCGGCTGCTCTCTGCGTCTTTACGTGGCCTTCCCCCTGTGCTTATATCTGTGTCCTAATTGCCTCTTCTCATAAGAACACCAGTCATATTGTATTAGTGCCCACCCTAATGACCTCATTTTACTTATTAACCTCGTTAAAGACCTTCTCTCCAAATATAGTCACATTCTGAGGTACTGGGGGTTAGGTCTCCAACACATGGATTTTGAGGGGACATAGTTCAGCCCATAACACGTGGCCAAGCCAACATCAATGGGACAGGGACGTAGACTCCACCACCATAGGATAGGTGGGAAAAGATGCAAGAACTGTGAGCAAAATAATATAATCTGTCACTGGAGACAATGATGATGCATTGTGATAAGATGAAACTATAACACAACAGGGTAAAGTCCAAAGGTATCTGGCATGGGAACCCTTCCAAAATCTGACCCCTGAGGACCTGTCTTTCCTCATCGCAGCTTTCCTGGAGAATAGCATTGAACCCCTGTACAAAGGGGCAGTGACAAGAGCCACGCGATGTAGTAAAAACAGATATGCCTAGATCCCTTAGACCTGTTACTTTCTACATGATACCCTGGTTTCTCATCCAGTGTGAACCAAAAACCATCTGTGTGATCCTGGGAAAATCATTTCCTCTCTCAGGATCTATAACCTGATTTCTAAGATGAGGAAACAGATTCTAAAGTCCCTAGAATTCTTTGACCCGACTTCTTTGAGATCTGTGTTCCACAGAACATTAGTCTCAAGAGATGCCATGCAAATAAATGTGTCCATGAGCAAATACACTTGGAAAATGCTGCATACAGTATCCCTTCCTTAGAATACCAAAGGTTATGAGAAGTCCTACAACTTAAAAAATTTTTACTTCATCTGTTTCACAGATGTATTTAGCTTAAGAGCTTCTCTTTCTGCCTCTTGTAACATGGCCCAGAACTGATGAACTAACTCCTTCAGTACATACAGACTTGGAGAATTAGATTTTTTAACAAATGTGTCCTGTTTCTTCTCCCTGCACCCAGAGAATACGATGCTCTGTGGATTCTTCCATCTAAGCCCGAAAGTCCCACAGACCATGATGCGGTTACCTCACGCAGGCCCCCCACATGTTACAACTCAATTTTCACCATCTTCTGAAAGCTCCACAATCAGGGCAGCAAAGGACCAGGCATCACACACCCCACTGGTGCAGGGGGATTCCCAATGCACGTAGTCCCAATGTTACTCAAAGGAGTTTTGCAGCGCCTTCTGGGGGGTTCTCTGCAGACTCTGTAGCATGTTTTCAAAAATACCTTCAGGAATGGCATATCTTTGTCCTTTGTGGGAGAGATTGGAGTTTTGGAAACAATAAGTGTCTACTGGAGCCAAGTTTAGTGAATGACTTGGGCAACAAAGCTGAAAAATGATATTCTAAATCAAAAATGGGGAGTACAATTCACCTCATCCTTCAGTCGAGTCCTTTCTCATCTGGCTCCCAGGTCTCTGGAACAAGAATAGTCGTTCCCAATGAGATCTCTCATGCATTCCAGAATCTCCCCACACCATATGCTGAGTGGTCTGTGGCTCCCTTGAATGGCGAACAATTACGTCCACTTGTTTGTTTTGTTCCTTTATGTGGCCCCTTGTCTGAGCAGAGATGCATAATCCAGTGTTTCTTGCACTGGGAGTTCTCATGGGGCCGTTCATGTTTCTGTTGCCAGCTATTGTTCTGAATTCAGAAGACTATCCCCAGGGTGCACATTCACATCTTTAATTGAGCCGTAGCCATTCTAATGCCTCCCTTTCTTCCTCTCTCCCCTTATCCCTTGCTCACGATCACTCTGCTTCTCTCTGGCTTTGATTGTTTTGTCTTTTAACACCATTCCTGTTATTCAGTAGTCAGTGTGCAAACTTTTTCTTTCCTTCAAATAACACTTAATTGCTTTAACATAACTTTTTCAAGGAGGCAAAGGAGTGTTCTTTGCAGATCCAAATTATCCTCAAAGCTTGTCTCAACGTTGCTGAGATTTGTTCTGACTTTTAATAACCAGAACATGAAACAAAAGAAAGAAGTTTTATACCACCTTCTCCGAGAGCATTTTAACTGTGGCAGTATAACCAAAGATTGTCAGAGCTAGAAGGTAATGTAGAGGTCATAGATGCTTAGTGGGTTCCAAACTTCTTTAGCTATGGAACTCATTGCAGACAGAAGCTCTCAAAATCCAAAATACTAAGCAAAAGCAATGAGGGTTTCTCAGGACAGTTCAAATCTTCTGATTGCCTTTAAATGTTTTATTGTTCACAGATCTGAAATAGCTGAAGCTCCCTGCTTGTGGATTTTGATCACAGCTTAAAAACACAGTTATTTTACTGATGACAAAAGTGAGGCCCAAAGAGACTCAACTAGTACCTGACAGAGCAAGAACTAGAAACTTCACCTCCTGGTTTCCACACCAGGCATAGCCCTAAATCCTGCTGTGCATCTGAAACACTGGAGGGCTGCTTAGAAAGAGATGTGGGCTCTGAAGATTCTGATTCAGTAGGTTTGGAGTGAGAACTTGGAATCAACATTTTTAAAAATTCCCTGGGAGTCTGATGGAGATCCAGGTTTAGGAATCACTGATCTGTACCATCCGAACCTCCATGCTCAGGCACCAAAGGGCAATTGATTATTCGTAGAAAAACAAACAAACCCAGAGAAGAGCCTACATTTGCTCGTGATGTGAGCATCACTGCAAATGATAAAGTAGGATGAACTGAGACTGTTTTAATCAGGTCCAAAAATTAATCAGTGGGTTAAATGAATTATTTACAAAGTTCCACTCAGAAAGAATATGACCAGTGTTCTGTATCCCTGGATAATTGCTTGGCATTTTATGGGCATAATCCCTGAACAATATTTTAAGATTGATCATGCTTTGCCTTTTACAAAGTGGCTTTCCATGCATTATCTTTTTTTTAAAATTTATTTATTTTTGGCTGCATTGGGTCTTCGTTGCTGCGTGTGGGCTTTCTCTAGTTGTGGAGAGCAGGGGCTACTCTTCCGTGCGGTGCGCAGGCTTCTCATTGCAGTGGCTTCTCTTGTTGCGGAGCACAGGCTCTAGAGCGCAGGCTCAGTAGTTGTGGCACATGGGCTCAGTAGTTGTAGCGCATGGGCTTAGTTGCTCCACAGCATGTGGGATCTTCCCGGACCAGTTCGAATCCGTGTTCCCTGCATTGGCAGTGGATTCTTAACCACTGCACCACCAGGGAAGCCCGCATTATGTTTTTGAGTCCATTCAAGTCCAACCCAAAATACATGGGTAAAGCAGGTCTTATTTTCCCTTTTTTATAGACACTACAACTGAGATTCACAGAAGAGAAATTGCATACTGAGGAAACATAACTAGTAGGGCTGTATCTAACACCAAATGCTTAAATTCTGAATCCAATGAGCCTCCTTAATGCATCAAAAAATAATCCATATTACCAGATCTTCCTCTTTTCTGCTCACTCCAGCATAATCACAAATGGTTGTACAAAATGGGAAACTCAATAACTCTAATAGCTATTAAAAAAGCACTATTGATGCTCTCAGCCAGGACCTCATGATGTTTATTCTAATGTCCTCATTTACTACTACACTATCATTGTAAAATGAAAACCGTTCAACAGAATTATATCCTTTGACTTTCTAAAATCAATTTCTGCTTAGGCTAGGAAGTACAGTAGTAGGTTAAAACTCAAAAATGGGAAGATGCTACCTCACAAATTATACATCAACAACAACAATAAAAAGTCAATATTTATTTGAATTTTAAGAGGAAATAGAACTTGCTAGGAATCAAACTAAAAGGAAAAGCTGCTTAAGCAATCTGAGCTTTCATACTTGGGTTACATTCAGGGAACCAGTATAGTCCTTGCCTGAGTAACTGGATGATTTTTCTTCTCATCATGATCAGCTTTGCATGAATGGACTACACTGAGAATGTTGCAATTCAGTTGATTATTACTCTGGCTAAAGTCCTTGCTCCATTCCAGGGACTTATCATTTCAGTCACAAGGATGTTGCTGTTGTCACCGATTTCTTTTTAGACAAGAGAGGGAAGCAGCTTGCTTTGACAGAACTTTAGGATGCCCCAGGTTTCCTGTATGTGCAGTCAGCATGGCTCCCTCCCCAGAAGTTGGGAAAATGCGCTGGGCACCAAAATCTTTACAATCAGCAGGGAGTTTCTTAGCCCTTCCAGTAAATCCCTCCCGGTCCCCCTCCCACCCCTTTCTTCTGATCTTTATCCTGTATCTCTGTATAACTGGTCCCCTTAAAAATAGTTCTAAGGGTCTTGCCCTGCTCAATATTAAAATGTACTGTAAAGCTGCAGTAAGTAAAACAATGTGGCAGAGGTTCAGGAATAAACAAATAGATCTTAGTATCCACTTGTTAGCACACGGTTTCTCTCCCTCTCCCTCTCTCCCTAAATTGTTCTGTAGGAATATTAGATCTCTTTGTCTCCCTTCTGAATACCTAAAGCTTAGAACAGGGCTGGATCTGGGTAGTACTTCATGAGTACCTGTTGAATGATTGAAGGACAGGTAGGCACCCAGGTTCCAAATGGAAGACGAGACATTCTCTGCATAATCAAGGAAGTAAAGGAGACTAAAGGGAGAAGGAATGGGGAAACCAGAGAAGAGGAATCAGAAGGAAAATGGCTAATAGGAGTTGGTGATGTTGTTATTTTTTAATGGGAAGTTATCCTTCCTGGGTCTCATTGATCTTTAGTAAAACCTCAGCTTAAAAAACTCATGCAAATATGCCACACTAACTATGTGGAGGAGAGGGGCTGGGCTGGGAGGAGCATCTTCCTTGAATTTGTATAACAGAAAAATATTCATGTATTCGAGGTGGATATCTTTGACCCAGGGATTCTAAGATTCATTCTATGAAAATAATCAGGCAAATTCTAGAAAGATGTAAAAATGATATAAAACACCCACCCACTCTCAGTTACTTATAACAGTGAAAAATAGGAAACAACTTCAAGGAGCATCAATACAAGACAGGGTAAGCAGCTTAATGTGTATCCTTACAACTGCATTCTATGTAGCTATTTAAAACATAGGGTGTAGGGCTTTCCTGGTGGCATAGTGGTTGAGAGTCCACCTGCCGATGCAGGGGACATGGGTTCGTACCCCGGTCCGGGAGGATCCCACATGCCACGGAGTGGCTGGGCCCGTGAGCCGTGGCTGCTGAGCCTGCGCGTTCGGAGTCTGTGCAAACATAGGGTGTAGATTTTTACCTGTTGTTACAGAAACATATCCACAGGATATTGTTACGTGAAAAAAAGCAGCTCACAAGACTGTAGGGTGTGTAATATGAGATGACCTTTGAAAAATATAAAGATAAATGTATAGGAAAAAGTCTAGAAGAATATTGACAGTGGTTAGTCCCAGGCAGTGGCATTTTTCCCCCAACTCCACCTCTTAACGGAATTATTTACTTTTATAGAAACTATGTTCTTTTTTCAGAACATAAAACATTTCAGAAATACACTGAAATACATTTTTTGCAAAGAAAAATACAGTGACTTCTCCACCTAGCCATCCAACTTTCCACATACAGAATTTTATTTCTTCCCACCAACTCTAAAAAATGTGCTTCATCAATTACAGTGCTGACGTTATAGGAGGATTCAAATACAGGCTCAGATTCAGTCGATTTTCAGGCCAGAAATAATTGCCCCTTTCTGTGGAATGCAGCATGCCTAGAGACAGCCAAAGATGGTATTTTAAACATTTAGATTAAATATTTGCAAAGTAATTGATGGAGCAAGTCCCATTTTGGAAGACTGTAACAGCTAAGTCACTAACTTGGAAATAGCTAGTTTAAGTCAAGAAAGTTACAACTTAACTGTATCCAACAGAGGAAAAGGCCCAGGAGAAAACAGAAAAGATGTTTCAGCTTTGTACCTCTTATCAGCCAAACCAGCTCCTCTACCACGGTTATTACAACATCACAGCCATCTCTTCTGCTTGCGAGTGGGCTGTAACCAGTGGAGCAATTTCTCCCACCCACTCTCATCACCACCCCATAAAAGCATAGGGAGAATGGAAGATGGGAAGGGAATGCAGGTGTTTTCTTCCCTTTGTTCCCAGAACCAGCATCTCCAAGAAGATTCCCAGAAAACGCAAAGCCTTTTTCTGGTTAGATGCCTTGAGAAAGAGAAAGGGAAGAAAGAAGAGGGGGAGGGAGGAAGAAGATATCCATTCTTTCCCCAGAGACAACAATATCATGGCTGAATCGGTGTCAAAAGCAGAAATTGGCCTCACAAACACTGCAGATTTGAAAATCAGAATCGTCATCAGCTCGTATGTTACACCGATTTGATGTGGTTATAAAAGTAGAATAGCCTCCGGATAAAAATCTGGTTTCTGAGATCATGGGCCCTATGACAATAAAATTTCCCGTGAACAATTGAGACCCAGGTATATGGAAAACACTTCACTTGCGTAGTTTTTCCCGTGTATTAAAAGTTTTATTTCATCCACGATGAAGCTTGTTTTCTCCCAGAAAGAGATATGAGAGGTTTAATAAGGGAGTGGCTTTGCAATAGTTTCTGACTCGGTTTACGGAGGCCAGTTTTTTCTGGCACCCTGGGACCAGGGACTCCTGCATTCATGGAGAAGGTCACCCTTCATGGGTTTCCCATGAATCATCCTAGAACTGAGACTAGGGACACCCTTGGCACAAATTTCTGACCCCAGAGCTAACCCCTTCCACACGCTGCCTGAACCAGAGGTTGGAAGAACACAGTAAGTTATGAAACCTAAGAGTTCTGGAAACGCCCATGCAACAGAGTATTGTTAAGCCTCCCCTCTGGGAGTACTTTATCTTACGCTAGGCACTCAGGACCCTTTCTGTATCAAAACTTCTTCTCAGGAAATGACCTCATGTCAGTCATTCACACTTTAGTGAGAATTCAAATATCTCCTCTTCCAAACACATGTTAATTTATAGCCCTTCTAATTGTGAGAAAGACTATTTTATTTCTTAGAGGAATCTCAAGCACATTTGATTAGACTCTTTTGCAAGTGGGAGTGAGAAGGACTTTTCCAACTCCTTGAAATGTCACCATTTTCTGGATGGATACTTAAAACGAACATGGCCCCAAAAGTAAAAAGACCACAGAAGCAGAGTTATCCTTTGCAAAACTGCTTCATGTTTATATCAGAAAGAAACCCATTTCCAAGCCATCTCTTTAAACAGTTGCCTCTCGCACAGACCAACCCCATCTCTGTTCCCTTATAACACGTCCCATTTCCCCCGTGTTGACTGAGCACCCAGCTGGAATGGACCCCATCCTCAAGGAAATCGGTCTCACCGGCTGGAGAATAGACACGGTATGGTACAATCACCTGTAACTCTCAGTGATGGGTTGCATATTTACAATTATTTTAATTACACTTGAAAGGATAAAGATCAGGAACAGATGTCAGACATATAAATTAAAATTAATGATCATTTGCTAATGGAGTGAAGAACCATTCATCATTTCATTAAAACTAATTCTTAGGGCCATATGGAACCTTTTACAATGGAGCAAATCTTTACTCTCTTTAATATGTTAAGATTTTGATTAATAAATCGCAGAGAACAGTGTTGCCCAAATAAAATTTCCTCTTACTGAATGTTAGCAGTTATCAGTTAGTATGACAAACCAGATATGTTCCAGTAAAATAAGTGTATAAATGTTGACCAGAGTATGCTGTCCTTCCTTCCTTCATTTATTTATTTAACAAAAGTTTATTGAGTGCCAAGTACCATGCTAGGGGTAGAGACACAACAGTGAACAGAAACTGAGATGGCCCTGCCTTCCTGAGTCTAACTGTGTAAATGAAACAGATATTAATCAAATAATTACACTTGCAAATGTAAAAGCTCAGCTATAAAAGGTGATAAGCATGTGCAAAGGCCCTGTGACAGAGGGTATCCTGGAGCATGCAATGAAAGGACCAGAGAGCTAGAGCGACTGGAAAAACAAGCCTGAGGCAGGACATGGTGTGAGATGAGTTTGAAGAGGCAGGCGGGGTCCTGTCAGCCACGACTGGAGTTTTATCTTTTCCTAAGAACAGTGGGAAGCCAACAAAGGATTTTAAGAAAAAGAGGGGCAGGGTCAGATTTGAATTTGGGGATCACTCTGGCTACCATGTGGAGTCTAAATGAGAGGGTGGGAAGCATCAACAATGTCCCCACCACACACAGCCTTCACCCAAGCTCGCTCTCTCCATCCCCTCACACACACACACACACACACACACACACACACACACACACACGTTCATTTAGGGAGTTTAAGAGGGCACTGCCCCCACCTCCTCTCTCCTCAAAGCCTTGGCTCTCAACAGACACCAAATGCCCCTCCCCACCCAACCTCTTCACCCCCCTTCTCCTTCCTCCCCTTCCTGTGGTCTCACACACAACGAGGAAAATTTAAGATCTCCTCACACAAAGATGTGGGCCCTACTTTAGCAGATTGGGGGCAACCGTGTGGGAGAATCGCTCTGGGCTTAGGACCAGCCATTCCACAGAGCTGACAAAAAGCATCTGTTCCTTGTGGGTCCCCAGCCTCCGGGAACTATTCACCCCCAGGACATGGCACTGGGATTCTTTGGGGGGCCAATGACCTTCTCCTTGCCATCACCCAGTCAGGAGTACCATTTGGAGAGCCGTTTGTGTGTTTCTCCCTTTTCAAATACAAGACGCAAAAGAGTTTCTCGAGATTGAGCCATTGCGCCCGCTAGAAGCATTCCTGGGAGTGAATACTCCAGGGCCTCAGCAATCAATCCCCCATTGCTGGGGCCAGGCCCGCCGTTAGCAGGCTCAAGTGTAATTTAGAGCTGTGCATATTACAGGCTCAGACCTAGTTCGATGCACTGGAGTGGAAAAAAGTTCCCTCTCTGCATGTGGTCATGTCCTCTGTGTCTATCGTATCTTTAACAATGTAAACATCAGAAACAGATGGGGAAATCCAGGACGGTGCCAGGCCAAACAGCACTCACGGCAGACAATACGCCGTGGGATCAAGACATTAGGCTCTGTGGATATCACTAATTTATAGCGCACTGGAACCAAGCAAAACAAATAACAATTAAGGCCCAGAAATCTTAAAATGAATAACCTTCCTGTACACAAACTCAAAGCCACTATTAAAAGACCATCAACTGCAACTAATATATGAAACGTAACAATGAAATCCTTCTTACGTGAATAATTACTGAATAATTAACAGGAGAGGGGGCATTTCTCTAGTTTGCAGAGTCTGTGGGTTTTGCGCCGAGTTTTGCTTTTGCAGAGCGCACAGAAGCCTTCAGAATGCCTTAACAGACGTGTCACTGCAATGACACCAGAAAGAGTTGGTATGGCAAGCCGTCATGTCCCCACTTTCCAGATGGGACAACTATGGCATAGACCCACTGGGCGGGTCACAGTGCTCTACTGGGCAAAACAGGCTCTAAAACAATGTCTCCTCACTTTCAGTCTGGTGATCCTTCCGCCAGCTTGAACAGTTCCCCGCCTTCTCATGCCTGCAGCCCCCATGTCCCTCTCTCCCCATTATACCTGTTAACGAGGGAAACAGGTGCCAGAAACCTCTTAGACACAGAATGGGCAAAGCTGGTGGTACAGCAGGGATGCAGTCATTGCAAAGCCCAGGTATCATTCCAAGCCTTTGGCTATCATCTCTCTTCACCAACAGAGGCGGGTGCCTTAACAGGGGGTGAAGATTACCTATGCAGTCACAAGCTATGAGCCAAGGGGCTTCAGATGAATGGCTTCACATTTCAACCAGGCATAAGCCCCCCTTAGGGATCACGGCTCAGGGCAGGGAGTGAAAAGAATTCACCTGAAAACATAGCCAATCCACTCTCTCTGCCTGCAGCTCACCCACCCAATGGATCACTCGCTCTATCTGGGCACAGCCCAGCAACAGTACCGCCCATCTTGGGTGGGTCCATACCAGGGGATCTGACTCCCAGAGAAAAAGAATCCCAGAAATGCATATGCCACGTGGCTCTCGAGAACCGTTGAAGCACAATAAAAGCCACTCTTTGCCCATCAGATTCACAGAATATTTAAAACACTGATTCTTTTAAATGTGGTGATGGCATAGGGAAATGGGTACAATTATAAACTTTTAGGAAGAGGGGAAATTAATACAATATGTTTAAAGGCAATTTGGTAATTTCAATTAAAATCTATCAGGCTGAACCATATGAAATTGCCCTTATTCAACTACCTTTGACCTATAAAAATTTTATATGTTTCAGCCAAATACAATACACACCCTTCAGCTTTGCAGATCCACTTCTTTGTAGCTGCCCTAGAGAAATGTTGGCACATTTGCACAAAGATCTTACACTAAGATGTTCACTGGAGCATACATGTGACAGTAGGAGTTTGAGGACCACTTAAATGCCCTTTAAGAGAAGAATGGGAAAATACACCATGATGGATCCCTACTTAGAAACAGTATGCAGCAAGTAAAAAGGTAGATCTTTTCAACAGATCAATTGCAAGGAGAGAGAGAGAGAGAGAAATGGAGGGGGAACTTACAGTGTAAGAGACTTAAGAGATACAGGCTCTTACTAGGATCCTGATTCAAATAACTAATTTTTTAAACTAGACAAAGACTGATATCAAGGAATTGTTGATTTTTCACCATTGTGACGATGGTATTGTGTTTATATTTTTAATAGCCCTTATCTCTTAGAGATACATAATGAAATATTTATAGTTAGAATGCTGTAGTTGAGATTTGCTTTAAAATAATAAAGGAAAGGAAAGTAAGTGGAGTTAGATTTTCCAGATTGAACGAGTTGATAATTGTTGAAGCTGGGTAGTGGGTATATAAGGGTTCATTATATTATTCTGTCTACTTTTGCATGTATTTAAGTTTTTCCACAATAAAACACTAAAAATAAAGTATCACCTCCTAAACGAAAGATAAAAGTTCCATGCAAAGACATAGTTGTATGCGTACTGCCAAGGAAAGAACTTACTAAGTAAACTATCAAGTTGTAGTATGATATTCCATTATGATGCATATTACATTATGATGCCAGTTATATAAGAAATAAAAGCACAAAACCATATAGACACACCCATGAAAATGTATCTTTTAAAGTTCAGAAGGTTATACTGAAGACTAAACTGTTAAAAGTAGTTACTACTAAGGAAGAAAATGGGACTGGGAAGTGGGCAGATGGTAATGATTGAGGAGAACTCTCCCTTTTCTCTGTTGTTTGTGTTTTTATAAGAATATATTAATGTACAACTTGTGTGATTCAAAGAAATATTAAGCATCATTAACCAAAAATTCGGAATGGCATTTGGGGAGTCCTCGGGTTCTTTGCAGCAGAGAAGGTGCTGCCCGTGGGGGCCGGTGACTGTGTATTGATTCATTTTGTGAGTCCCCGGCATCCAGGGGGATGGAGAGAGAGAAGAAATCGCCCTTTTACTAAGTACCTCCTAAGTGCCAAGCACAGTCACATCCATCACGTCCATAATCCTCATCATAACTGTGGACCAACCATTATAGCCCAAAGGTCAAGGACTTTCCCAAGTCCATTCAGCTAACAGTTGGTCAAATTGGAGCTAAAATCTAAGTCTGATGCCAGAGTCCACCATAGCATGTTGCAGACAGTCGGGTTCTTCCCTGTTTGGGGCTGAGCAGACCGGGGATGCCATCAGAACAATAAGTGAAAGGTGATAGAAGAGTTGCCACCTGTGCCAGGAAAGGGGAGGCAGAGGACCCAGAACAGGCAGGAGGGGTACGGGAGGGACAGAGACAATGGCCATGGCTATTGGTGGCCTGGCCAGGTGACTGAACATCACTGTAGCCATGATGACAGGCAGAGTACTGATGATGATGCTGCAAGGCTGGTGGTGAAGAGCTTGATGGCCAGTACGTTGGGGGTGACAAGGTTTGATGGGGAGCAGAAGCCACTTTCTCATCAGCACATCTGGGCAACTCTGAGGCCAGGGCTTGGAGGAGGCAACGGAAATGGTGCTGGTGGGCTCAGAGCTGCGGACAGTAAGGTGCCAGTCATGAGTGAAGGAGACAATGGGAGTGGATTTTTCAGCAGAGGAGAGAGTCCCCCAACAAGGGAGTGGGGGAGGGAAGGAAAGAGGCAAAGTGTGAAAGAATCAGTGCCAAGCTCTTAAGAGCACCAGGCAAACAGCCCTCCCTCCAGCTCTACGTAGAAATTTCATAAATAAAAAGGTATCAAGTCAGCTCCTCAGACCAGTCATTTTCTCAGACCTTCCCCAGTACAGTTGTTCCTCTGCTTTAGAACATCCCCACCTCCACACTCAGGTGGGCTCCTCATCCTTCAGGCTCAGCTAAAATGCCACCCCCTCCAAGAAGCCATCCGGTCCTAGCTAAGGAGGTGCCACCCCCACCTCTCTCCCTCCCTCCTAGTTATTGCTTAGAGCAGGGATCACATTTTGTAATTATTTATTCCATTGCCCATTTGTAATTACCATCGCAGTGCATCTAAAGCTGCATGTTGAGGAGGAGGGGTTCACAGATCAAGTTGGTTTTGTTTATCACCATCCCCAGCACCAAGCAGCTCGTCAAGCACAAAGTCGGTGTTCAATGATTGTTTGAAGGGTGGATGGATGAAGAAAGAAGGAAGGGAGGGAGGGAGGAGTGAGGGGAAGGGGGGGAAGGGGGGAGGGAGGGAAGGAAGGAGGGAGTTATGACAATTCACTTCAGTTCTCTGCTACCCAAGGGCAAAGTGTTACCTGGCAGGCAAAGAAACTTCCTTGAAAATGCCTTCCAGTAGCATCTATTCCAAAATAAGGGTCTCAGCTTGGCAACCTGGGCCGTAACCCTGCACTAAACTGATTCTTCACCAGTGTTATCTACACCCAATCTCCCATCATTCAGGAGAGCAAAGAACTGACTGGAAATTGCATGTTGGATTTTGCATAGAAATAATGTATGCATCTAAAATATTATTCAGTTGTCGGAGAGCTACTAGACTACCTCCTAAGCGGGCTTCGTAGAGTATTTATAACTGCCAAAACAAGTCATTTCAAAAATAAACGTGGTATTTTTAGACCAATGCTGTTGATAACCTGTTTTGTTAAGTCATAGACTCAGCTGCTCAGAATCCCTGCTCAGTCACCCCTGGTTTCCAGGAGTCATCTTCAGCCCCTGGATGTCCAGTTCATGGGGTGGCGGGACCTGGTCTGGCCTCCCCCTGGATCTTGTACACTAACCCACGTCTGTCAAAGAAAGTCTGGTCAGATGGCTTTGGAAAATGGGGCTCACCCTCTGCTCCCTTTCCTCCTGCTATTCTCTTCCTCCCTCTGTGGGTGGCCAAAATCAAAGAGTAAAAGGGAAAGGGCAGCAATGGGAATGGAAAAGAAGTGGGGGGAAGGGTGCCCAAATGCTACGTTAGCAGATGCTATGGACAACCATAGAGCCAAGGTGGAAAAGGAAAAGGCAAGAAGGCAGAGAGGAAGGAAATCCAGACAGACAGACGGCTCCTCCAGGACCGGAGGAGCATGACCTGCCTTAGGGTGCAGAGGACACGGTTGGGACCCCTGGATTTGCAGCCTGTATGCCTGAGATGGAGGTTTCTGGGAAGAAAAGCAAGAACACGGGGAGCCTGTCTTCAGTTTTCAACAGTTTTTGCCAACATTTTCCTCTCCCGCTGCCGCTGCTCTTGTGATGAAGAGTCTCAGGAAGCAAATGTGGTGAAGAGAGTGTGGGAAAACGACGGCATCAGACAGATCTAGGCTTCAACCCCAGCTGTGCCCCCTCTTGGCTGTGTGACCCTAGTCACTTAACCTCTCTTGGTTAAGTGACTTAACCAAGTCACTTAACCTCTCTTGGTCTCAGTTTCCCCAACTCTGAAATATGGAAAATAATAGTACCTGCTGTCCAGGGAGGTTGGGAGAAACAAACACCCTAATATTTATAAAGTGCCTGCCACATAGTAATAATAATAGTAATAATGCAGAGTCTTGTGTTTCTACACTTCCTCCTCCTATCCACAGTCCCTCTCTCCTGTATGACTAATTTCCCCCTATTATTATAAGTTCAAGGGCAGGGTGGTTAACGTCTGAACAAGGATTTTGGGAGACGGGAGGAGGGACCCAAGAACTATTGTTTGGGAGAGATCAAGAGGACCAATGATGATCACGGAGTTCAATGTCTGAGGCTCAGCCTGACCTGGTTTCAAATCCCACCTCTGCTGTTTACTATGCTTACTGTGTGGCAAGTGTGTTAGTTTCCTGTGACTGCTATAACAAATCACCACAAACTCAGTGGATTTACACAACAGAAATGTATTCTCTCACAGTTCTGGAAGTAAGAAGTCCAAACTCAGTGTCACTGGCCAAAATCAAGGTGTCAGCAGGGTCGTTCCCTCTGAAGGCTCTAGGGGGCCATTTCCTCATCTTTCCCAGCTTCTAGTGGTCAACTGTATTCCTTGGCTGCGGCCCCTTCCACCATCTTCCAAGAGCATCATTCCAATCTCTGCATCTGTCATCACATTACCTTCTCTGTCTCCAAACCTCCAGCCTCCCTCTTATAAGGACCCTTGTGATGACGTTGGGCCCACCTGGACGATCCAGGATGATCCCCCCAGCTCAAGACCCTTAATTCAATCACATCTACAAAGTCTCTTTTGCCACATAAGTTACATTCACAGGTTCTAGGGACATGGACATATTTGGAGCCCATTGCAAGTGAATTAATTTCTCTGAGACTTGTTTTCTTCACCTGTAAGATGGAAATGATATCTACTGTGATGGTTATTTTTGTGTGTCAACTTGCCTAGGCCATGGTACTCAGATATTTGGTCAAATACCAGTCTAAACGTCACTGTGAA